>NW_027666984.1:0-2500 GCF_963457725.1 Sprattus sprattus | reverse complement strand
TCTGCTGATCTGACCACAAAGATGGCTTTAGTCGGTTAACCCATCTATCCTGCGGCAGTCTAGTCAGATGGGTTCCATGGCAATGTTCCGACAGCCCGCTGTTCTGAAAATGTGAACACAACAACGTGAACCACTATAGCCCACACGCACATCCCAATGAATTGAACACACAATCATAAACACAATTTATGAACATAGAAATGTCTTTCACAAGCATGAACTTTAATTCAGATTATTATTTAACACACATGGCATTGGCATCGCGATGATAAAATTACTTTTATGATAGCCAACGCCTGCATGCGTTGTCAGTGCTTGACACGATCTAAATATTTTCTTGCGACAATCTACTTCGCACGTATGGTACCCCATATTCAAAACCAGAGTAGGCTAGGCTAAGTTAACAAATATTGCCTAGGAAAAGTAATATGCGTGATATCCCGGTGAGCATCTCCGTTCCTGCTGCGCAAATTAAATGCTGTGCGTGTTTTGTGCAACTTAAAATATTTCAAAATTATGCCAGGGGGAATATTTTTCAGAATATTGAGATTTCGGAACACTGGGGCACGTCCCCCGCTCGCCAAAGCACCAAAACTCAGACACACGGTTGCGTGCATGAACTCCTACCACTGCGCTGTGGTGTGGTGTCTAGTCTGAACAAATGTGGCTCACTTGTTTTTTTTTCATTCTTATTATGAGTTTAATGTGCTATGATGAGGGAGCAGCAACATTCTGGAACCATCTGCAAAGAAGCCAACCAGACAGGCACCACCACACTGCTGCCAAACTGAGGGATGGACACCCAGAGAGAGACCCCTTCAACTACCCTTGTCCAAAAACATGGGCTCAGCATGAAAGACTTAAGCATTGCCGCTAAACTAAGAAACTTAAAAGAAAGCAGTATAGAAAATTACACTCACTGCCAGAAGAACTAAATGAAAGAGTCCAGCAAGCTAAATGTATACAGAACATTAAAAAAGGACTGCAAATTGGCACCATACTTAATCCAAATGAAAAATGATAAACGAAGAATCATATTAACAAAGTACAGGCTCAGCGATGCCGGGTTTTTTCTTTTCTTTACGTAATAATTATTATTGTAATGTTTTTTTTTATGTATTAATACGTTTTATTTTATATTTATATAATTAATCTATCTGTTCCCTTATTACCATTATTATTTTTACAGTTTTTTTTTATTATTATTATTGTTGTTATTGTTTTAGTGCTTTGGCGCTTTCAGTGTGTGTGTGTGTGTGTGTGTGTGTGTGTGTGTGTACTGTATAGTGTACAAATGACCCAATGATAAATGGTATTATTAATCCCATGGCTTTATGAATTGTGTAGTTTCCCAAATAGTGTACAAAGGCACCAAATAAATATGCTAATAACGTCAAATGAGAAATGACTGCACTCTTGTGTCCACACACTGAACTACAGCTTGCCAAGGATAGGCCAAAGGGGTGTGTGTGTGTGTGTGTCATTAAAGTGAGTAGACAAAGCTAAGCTGCCTTGTGTGTGTGTGTGTGGTGTGTGTGTGTATGTGTGTATGTGTGTGTGTATGTGTGTATGTGTGTGTGTGTGTGTGTGTGTGTGTGTGTGTGTGTGTGTGTGTGTGTGTGTGTGTGTGTTTGTATGTGTGTGTGTGTGTGTCTATTTCTGTGTCTGTGTCTGTGTCTGTGTGCTTGTTTGTGTGTGTGTGTGTGTGTGAAACATATTCTTTGACTTCACCAATGCAGCTATATTTGCAAATACACTAATTCCATGTTTCATATACACACATAGAACACGAATAGAACACACACACACACACACACAACTTTCCCTCGCGTACTAACTTGCAAGCGGTTCACATACTTTCAAGCGGCATTGTATGTGTCTCTGTGTGTGTCTGTGTGTGTGTGTGTGTGTCTATTTCTGTGTGTGTGTGTGTGTGTGTGTGTGTGTTTGTGTGTGTGTGTGTGTGTCTATTTCTGTGTCTGTGTGTGTGTGTGTGTGTGTTTGTGATTGTGTGTGTGTGTGTGTGTGTCTGTGTGTGTGTGTGTGTATGTGTGTTTGTGGGTGTGTGTGTGTGTGTGTGTGTCTATTTCTGTGTCTGTGTGTGTGTGTGTGTGTGTTTGTGATTGTGTGTGTGTGTGTGTGTGTGTGTCTGTGTGTGTGTGTGTGTGTGTGTGTGTGTGTGTATGTGTGTTTGTGGGTGTGTGTGTGTGTGTGTGTGTGTGTGTGTGTGTGTATGTGTGTGTGTGTGTATGTGTGTGTGTGTGTGTGTGTGTGTGTGTGTGTATGTGTGTTTGTGGGTGTGTGTGTGTGTGTGTGTGTGTGTATGTGTGTGTGTGTGTGTGTGTGTGTGTGTGTGTGTGTGTGTGTGTGTGTGTGTGTCTGTCTGCTGAAAGCTAGGAACTAGTGTGTGTGTGTGTGTGTGTGTGAGCTGTGTCGCCTGCTCTGACTGTGTGTGTGTGTGTGTGTGTGTGTGTGTGTGTGTGTGTGTGTGTGTGTGAGT
>NW_027666985.1:7500-18575 GCF_963457725.1 Sprattus sprattus | reverse complement strand
TGTTGGTAGTGGTGGTGGAGGAGGTGGTGGTGGAGGAGGTGGTGGTGGAAGGGATGGTGGTGGAGGGGGTTGAGGGGGTGGTGGTGGAGGGGGTGGTGGTGCTGGTGCTGGTGGTGTTGTTGTACGTGCTTCTTAGGCTTGATAATGTGCCAGGGTTTTATCAAAACACCATTGTTAAAGAAACACACGTGGACCATGCCTGCTTATCTTTCCTCGTTTTGATTGCGTGGAGAAGTTGTTAAACATTTCCCGGGGTGGATTTGCTCCTATCCACCACAAAACAGACCCCCCTGAATTTAGACGTTTAATTATCCTTTAAATAATACAGATTTTTATAGTTGGAAAAATTAAGTAGATTTGTTTTTAAGGGCTGAAAATGCTCAAATTTTTTTTTAACCTTTATTTTCAAATATTGTATTGCGGTACTTTCACACAAACCCTAGAATGTTCCTGAATGTATAACATGCAGTGATCCAACTATGTATATAATCGCTTGTGTAGTTTTGTCTCCACTTTTACTGTTATTGGCCTATACATAGTGATACGGAGTTTAACTGTTTAGAAACAGCCACAAAGTGAATGCATTCTTGTATGAACAGTTTAAAGCTCCTTTTTTAATTGTTTGTATAGGCAAGACACACAAAACATTGATCTCCTTAAAGCAGCAGTAAGGAGTTGTATACTAGTTATATACCCTTTATGACGGATACCTTAAATGTTAACACATAGCTCCTTAATAATCTTAATAATGAACATTTGATAAATTCCAGAAAATACCTTAAATCTTCCCTGTATTTCAGGGTTAGTAACTAAGGGCTTAGCTAAATTCAAGGTCAACTTAAGGGAGCATGTTAAGCAAATTGAGAAGCCTTTAATATAAATGAAGGGCTTTTGCACAGTTTCAGAGCCAAAAGATGGGAATGTAAGTGTTACTTTAAGCGTTTTATGTTTTGTAGTAATCTGCCCTGATGACATTGAGGAAGATTGGCATTCAACGATGCAATTGATAAATGTCTTTATATACCTTTGGCGTGTGTGTGTGTGTGTGTGTGTTTGCTGGTCTGTTTGTGTGAGTGCGAGAGAGTGAGGAAGGTTCTCCTTTGGTTGTACGAGCAAGGAGGACGGCGTCCAAAAAAGAATTATGCTTTTAAAACATGCTCGCTGGCTGGTGAGGTGATGGAAATCTAATCTCCATCGCTATAAACAACTTTGCACTGAGCAGGCAGGGACCAGGAGCAAGGACATAAGTCCCTTACACCCACACACACGCACACTCTCACATACACTCAAATAAGTCCCTGTGTGAGGCACTCACCCCCCAACCCTCAACAGCATTAGCACACACACACACACACACACACACACACACTCTCACTCACTCACACAGTAACTACCAAAGTACAATGGGTCAACCCAAACATAAAAATGATCGTCAATTTGAGTCCAAGGTCAACCTTAGTATCGTAAGGCAGAGCCATAACCAAGATCTGGGCTATTTTCTTGCAGGTTATCCCGATTTGATTAAAGTGGGATAATTGAGTTGAGTCAGTAGTGCATTAGCGAAGGAGCTGTCTCGCTAACTCAATCCACACCTCTGTCATCACACTAACAGCCACACACACACACACACACACACACACACTAATAGCCAGTCCATTAACCATTTTACAAGGGTGCTATTGGTCCATTTAGGCAGCAGCAGAAAACAGTGAGAACACAAAGCGCTGTGCTGCTGTGACCGTGATATTGACCGTTCTGACACTCACTTGCTACAAATAGCCAATTTGAGAGTATGGAGCAGACTGTCCCCCCCCTGACCCCCCCACCAACCCCCCCCCCCCCCCTCCCGCCGTCCCCTCCGAAGAGGAATCTGTGGGTTTCTTGCCAGGAGCATGGGCAGTGTTGTTTGGCTGGCCCCCATCTAAATGACCTGAAGGTAGACACAATACACAGTGGTGTACACACACACACACACACACACACACACACACACACACACACACACACACATACATATATAGACAGGGTCATGTCACAGGCTGCCTCAGGTCACACACACAATCTCACACACACAATGTCACACACCCTCTCTCACTCACACTCACACACACACACACACACACACACACACACACAAACAATCTCACATACACACAGGGACAGTGTCATAGGCTGCCATGGTCCCAGTCAAGCCCCTCGCCAGTCATCAGTGGTCAGGGTCACCTTTCTACTGGAGTGAACATGTGGAAAAAGGACCACCCACACACACACACACACACTACACAGCACAGATGATCACCATCAACTGCACTGATGACCGCTGCCATGAGGGTGGCTCCCACTGGCTGCCTTTTGGGAGGGTAGCCTTTTAATAACCCCAATCAATACACACACACAGACTCTGTCTCACACATACACACACACACACACACACACTCACACACACTGTCTGTCGTGCAGGCTGCCATTAGTGGTGTACAGACAGTGGCGGTATGCTCTCTGTGAAGGCTCCATGGCCGAGGAGGCGTGATGCCAGTACCACACAGAATAAAATGGATTCCCAACCAACTCAAGGCTGTCTCTGAGGTGGGCCGTTGTTTGGCTCTCTGTTGTGTCATACCTGGAGTCTCTGCTCCTCCAACGTAACACCTCAAGTGCTCCACACTGTTCTGTCCTTAGGAGTCGTCTCTGCTCTGTCCTTAGGAGGAGTCTCTGCTCTGTCCTTAGGAGGAGTCTCTGCTCTGTCCTTAAGAGTCGTCTCTGCTCTGTCCTTAAGAGTCTCTGCTCCTCTGCAACCCCTAAAATGCTCCACACTGCTCTGCAGCAACCTGTGCTTGTGCTCCTACGAGTGTTCCCTCATAAACATGAAGATTTGGGATTTGTCCTTTATGTGCTGTAAGTGTATTAAAGAGTGACTTACATTATTCACTTCATCATCAAAGACAGTTTTCGTATGATCATGTTGAAGGATTGTCATGCTTGAATTCTCACTCACAACAGGAGATACTGAATGAGAACAGTCTTATCCTTATCGGGGGGGGTGACCCTGCATGGGAAACAGGATATTTATCTGTAAGGGAACAATATGCACACACCAGTAGGGGTTAAACATTCCACACTTTTCTGTGGTGATTAAAAAGACAGCAAAAAACAAAGAAATTGAACAGTCACTAGTATGAGCCTCAGGGGGACAGAGCCTTCTTTCTGTAGTGCCTCACGCAGTCTCTGGCCAATGGAAGCATGGCAGGGACTGCACCCCTGGGCACTGATCTCGGTTACTCACCGTTCTGTGATGGTGTGGGTTTTTTGAAGTATCGCGCACAAAAAAAAAAATGTGACTCATGACCGAACGGGACACCGTCCCTGAGGGGACCTGTCCCGCGGTGGCTCCTGTGAAGTCGGCGGCTCCTTTTGAAACTCGGAGAACTTCCGGACCGAGAGGAGGGGAACGTCCTGTATTTAATTTCACTCCCCCCTTTTTTTTGTGGGGCTGCAGTGAAAGGCATAGAGTTTCCCAGAGATTCCTGATCCCTTTTGATGGAGGATAAGTGTCCAGGCGATTAGCACATCTCTCTATTGTGTGGGTTGTTCCCAGAGGGTCTCTTCCGTCACATCTACTTCGTCCTCAGGAGCACATGTCTTTTTTGTCTGGCACCAAGAAGCAGAGTTTCATCATAATGATGAAGAATGCCATTCATGTCAGAGGTATTCACTGCTTCAAAAGAATGCAGAAAATAAATGTGTATAGTACATGCATAATATAACCTTGGCATTCGTCTAAAACTGTCATAACGTGTCTTTTTCCTATTGATGCATGCATCTAAAAGCCTAGCTGGAGTTGTCCTTGGATGCTAATTAAGGCTCATGTGTTTACCGGTCTCTTTCTTCGTCATTGTCTGGTCAGTCGGGCGGTTTGAGGTGAACCAATACATTTGGGAATGCAGGGTCCGTAGAATGGTGGAGGAGAGAGAGAGAGGCCTCTACATTCTAGAGGTCAAGGACCGAGGCCTTCCTCTAACGGTGCAAACCCATGCCACCGTTGTGAGCGACGCGATTTCTAAACCCAATGCATTTCAACGGGAGCCAGTCCATTGTGACGTAGATGAGTGATCTGAGCGACGCGATCGATGAAAAATTCGAACATGTTGAAACTTATGCAAATGAGGAGCAATTATTTTTTTTTTTTTCCCGGCACCGGCCAATGAGATTGTTTGGTGTCGTCTTTGACGGTTTGAAAATTGTAGGACTGTATGCTATTTCCACACGCTACACCACGCCCACTCAAAGCGATGGAATTCGGTCACATCGCGTTGCGTCGCTGGCATGGGTTTGCACCGTAATACCTGAGGATTCCGGTGGAAAGGCTTTCAGAGAGAGAGGCAGACGGAACTAAATGAATGAGATTCTCCAGGGGTCAAAGGTCAAAAGGGGTCCCACACGGAGACGTACTGGTCTGCGTGACAGAAAAGAGCCAGCGGAACTCGCCGGAAACACTGGGATAGGTACAACATCAATGCTCCCGAGGTTGGGACATGAGCCGGCAGAACTCAATGGAAACACTGGGATAGGTACAACATCAATGCTCCCAAGGTTGGGACATGATCCAGCAGAACTAGATAGATAGATAGATAGATAGATATATAGATGGATATTTTATTGATCCCGAGGGAAGTTAAGGAACTAAATGGAAACACTGGGATAGGTACAACATCAATGCTCCCAAGGTTTGGACATGAGCCAGCAGAACTCAATGGAAACACTGGGATAGGTACAACCAGTTGTGTAGTCCAGGGTATACGAAGGTATACGGAGTTTACCCACTTATCAGTCAGCATTGCGTATACCCATTTCTCAGAACAGGGCGTTTATCCTGTTTTGTATGGGCTGCTTAAAAAAATTGCAAAATTGAGAGTATACCCACTTCTCCAGGGAGCACTACACCACTGGGTACATCATCAATGCTCCCAAGGTTGGAGATGAACCTGAAGTTAGATGTTGTGCAGCAAGAAAGTAAGAAATGAAGTCTGGGCTGATGGGGTGATGTTACTACAGAAAATATGAAATCTAAAAAGCAATTACATTTTCGAAAACCATCCCGGTACAAGCATGACCTGTTTATTCCATGACAAGTTAATGCCTGTATGGCCTTTTCAAATGAGGCCCTGTATGAGGCCTTTGAGAGCTCAGGTGGGTGGAAAAAAGCAAGATAGATAGGCACAATGTTTACATGTATGTGCGGTACCTGCATGCAGAAATCCCTTAAAATATGTACAGTCCAACACCTCCCACCTCAGACTCATGCAGACAGAGATAAGGTAAACACACAGGGACCGGAGCACCAGTGCCCTATCTGTAATGTATGTTTGCTCTGTAAATAAGCCTTCATAATGTTGCCGGGAGATAGTGGCACGGCGAGGTTAGGGGTTGTTCTTGTTTTCGAAAAACTGCCTTCCGCTGGGAAAAAAAAGGAAAAGAAAGAGGAATGCTGGGCTGTTGGCTAAGAGTGGCGACTGGGGTGCCAATTGCTAGATTTTTTGTTTGTCTTTTCATACCAGCCATTTTCGTTGGACACCGATCCTGGAGAGTACGTGCTGACACAGCCAGCCTTTCCTTTCGGTGCACTTCGACCTCGTGGCTGTGATGAGACCTCTCTTAATGCATCGTCATGGTGATAACTTTAACGAGGTCCCCTTCGATTGGCCAATGGAGGGGTCAGATACACCCCTCCCCACCCACGCCCTTTCCCGTTTGAAGGAAAATAGGAAAATGGACGACACTACACTACACAACAAATACCAGCATCACAACAGTGACAAAAAAATAAGATCAATCCGACAATACAGTTTCAATAGCAAACTCCTTGAAGTGCAGGAACTTATAAGGAAATTGATTGTCAGTGTGTAGGAGCTAGACGTGGGGATTGTAGTCAACAGTGCTCCTGCGAGATTTGGTTGAACATATTTATGCATACCATAATTATCTAGCCTCCTGGAGCTGGAATTTATAACATTTCTGTGTGTGGAAATATTACCAGAGGCCTTTAATCAGACCAGCAGGTAACCTTGGTGCACATCCATGGTGGAGTGAGTCCCTGTCTGTCGGGTTTATTTATGGGGGAACCTTAAAGTGATATCCTGTCTTGTCTCCTTCCTACTGGCTCAGATGAAAACTGGGACGACGACCAGCTTTTGGGATTCGAGCCGTGCAACGAGAACCTGGTCACCGGCTGCAACATCATTGATGGGAAGTGTGAATGCGATAGCCTCCGGACATGCAACAACCCATTCGAGTTCCCCAGCCAAGATACCTGCCAGACAGCCCTGAAGAAGATTGAAGGTATGTTTTCCCCCCCTCTCTCTCTCTCTCTCTCTGTTTCTCTGTTTCTCTCTCTCTCTCTCTCTTTCCTCCTTGCTTCTGTCTCCCCATGTTTCTCCCCACTGTTTGTCTGGGGCTCAGACGGTGCAAGTGTGGTCATGTCTGACTGAAACCCTGGCAGGGTGTTCTCTTCCGTGCACCGATTACGCAAACCCAACTGAAAAACCATTCATTCTTCACACCCTGAATGCGTCTGTGTTTGCGGTTACGCAGTTTTCAGGCTGTCAGATATCAATTAATCACAGGGCAGGTGGGAAAGTCAACGTTGGAATGCCATGTTAGTGTTCAGTTTTTGTCAAGTTCTGTTTCCCTCTGAAAACTTTTAATTTAGGCTGCTGTTGTCTTTGATAGTCATCTTCTCGAGGATATGACACATACATTAGCCATACCTGAAGGCGTTTTTTTAATTCATTAACTTTGCTAATTGGAGCAGAGCCTCTTAACTCATTTATACATATTCAGTGATTAATCAGCAAGATTAAACAATTTGAAATATCAGTCAAGGGCGACGTGGCCCCAGAAAGTGATTCAATTTCTGTTCCTGTGATAATTTTGTTCTTAATAAATGACATTTACGTGTGTGTGTGTGTGTGTGTTTGTGTGTGGAGCACGTCATTTTCACCTGCAGCAGCTCTCTGGTTGCATGTGTGTGTGTGTCTGTGTGAAAAGCTTCCTGTTTTCACCCTGCATACTTAGCATTCAGTCTAGCTGCCCTTTCAAACGCATGCGTGAAAACACCCCTGGGGAACAACATTTTTATCTTCTCATTTTGATGTTTTTCTTTCCTCTTTTCCTTTTTTTCTCTCCCGGAGACATAGAAAGGGGATTGGCATGTTTTGGTGTGTTGTGTTTTTTATGGGCCTTGGTCTCTGTGTGTGTGTGTTTATGTGACGATTTCCTTCAGTATGTCTGTGACAGAACAAACAAACAGGTTGATTTGTCGGGGCCTGATAAGCTTCCTAATAGGCCTATCAGCGAGGGAACGTGGCGTTGAGGAATGCGCTCCTGGGGCGGATATGTGCCCGCTCCACGTTTGCTCGCGTGTGTTGCTCGTGTATGTCTGTGTGCGTGTTTATGTGTGTGAGTGTGTGTGAGTTGCTCGTGTGTGTCTGTGTGCGTGTGTCTGTTTATATATATATGTGTGTGTGTGTGTGTGTGTGTGTGTGTGTGTGTGTGTGTGTGTGTGTGTGTGTGTGCATGTGCGTGTGTGCAGAGTCGCCTCCCTCACAATTAAGCACAGAAAATATGAGCTTGTTATCGCAACGGCATCCTAGCAACTGGCCTGATGGCCCAGGCTGTTTTATTGGGGTAGGTGTGTGTGTGTGTGTGTGTGTGTGTGTGTGTGTGTGTGTGTGTGTGTGTGTGTGTGTGCCTGCGTGTTTTTGTAGGATTGGGAACATCAGGAGCACTCCTCCTATCCCGCCGTGGTCTCCTCCCCCACTGCGTTGGTGTTTTGTCTGTGGAGCTGTGTGTGTGTGTGTGTGTGTGTGTGTGTGTGTGTGTGTGTGTGTGTGTTGTGTCTGTGGAGCTGTTTGTTCTTGCATAGTTTTGACTGGAAATTCCTCTTGTGTTTCTGATCTCCCCCTTTCTTCTGTTTAGCCAGGGGGTTTGTCATGAGTGTGCCTTTTGTGCATCAATGTGGTATGCTGTCACATGTGTGTTGAATTGTGTCACAAGGGACCCTGTAGAATGGCAAAAGAATTGGGCTTACTTTGCTGCTGCTGCTGCTGTTGTTGTAGCGGTTGTACTGTTTGAGGCCTTGTCTTGTTTGAGTTTATGTCTTTTTTTCATTGAGGAACCCTGACATATCTTTACAATGACACAATACAAAACCCCATTCAGACCCAAACCCATGCAATGGCCATGTGTCAAAGGGCATTTAAGGCTTAGTTAAGTAACGTGTAATATTGTAATGGGAGAGAATGGAGCTTGAAACCAAAAGGCCTTTGAAAACTAATACAGAAAGCTATTGACTTTCTGTGCTTAAGAATATATGAACTGAAGAGTTGTCAGTTGTTAAATGGTAGGACTTTGGCCTGCCTGTGTCCGTTTGTCCGTTGACTTCAGTTTTCTTCTAAACCACAGGAGAACCACTTTGCCTCATTACCACCTCTGCTGGCCTTCTGTGTAGCACTGTTTGTTCTTTATTTAGCCTAAATAAATGACTGTAATGTTACAGTAAAAATAATTACAGGAGAGTTCAAGGTGGCTAATGTGTGTTTCTTTAAAACCCTGAGCAAGTTTAGTTTGTGAACAAGTGGCAAAACAAGTGGCCGGAAATCAGAAGAATTCCCTTCGAGAATCCCCAGAGGCTTGCTCTCTATTTACAGACTCCGGCGCTTTGTAAGCATCCAGTTCTGCCCAGAGGTTTCGATAAACATGCTAAATGCTATCTGACGACGAGGAGGGTTCCAAACATAGGCATGGCTCGTCTCCAGCAGCGGTTGATCTCCTGCTCGCGATAATGAATGGTGGTTGGAGCTGGTGGGTTTCCAGCATATATATCATCCTTGTCTGGCTGTGCTCTCTGCATCACCCATAACAGCAGGCCCTGAAACCTCAAAGTAGCTGTTTTTCAAGGGTGATTTAGCGCTTCAGTCTTTCGAAATGTCCTCAGATTACCATTCAGCATCTCTTGTCAGTGATTTCTCCTGATTTGCCCCCGAGTCCAAATGTGCCGTTCCCCTTTGTGGGAGTGTTTGTATTTGTGTGTGTGTAGTGTTGTTATGTGTGTGTGTGTGTGTGTGTGTTTGTGTGTGTGTGTGTAGTGTTGTTGTTGTGTGTGTGTGTGTGTGTGTGTGTGTGTGTGTGTGTAGTGTTGTTAGGTGTGTGTGTGTGTTTGTGTGTGTGTGTGTGTGTGTGTGTAGTGTTGTTAGGTGTGTGTGTGTGTGTGTGTGTGTGTGTGTGTGTGTGTGTGTGTGTGTGTGTGTGTGTGTGTGTAGGAAACATTAAAAGAGACTGAGCTGTGGCATATCATAATAGCCTGTTTCTTGTGTCTGAAAGCGATTTATTCTTTGGCAGTTATATAAAGCCAGTTTGTTTTTCTTTCTCTGTGTATCTCGCATGCATCTGTTTGTGTTACACATGGAGATGGGGGGTGGGGGGGGGGGGATGGGGTGTGGGATGAGGGGCCAAGGGGGAGCGCATTCCAGCGCGGTGATACCAGCATGCTTCCTATTGTTATCATTTACATAAGAAACATATTACTGTCGTGAGTCATCAGCCTGATCTCTCCATTTCTGGAGAGTGCATTGACGGTTAGGTCCACAGAAAAAAGGATACTGTTTCCTCCCATCAACTCGATCAGAGTAACACCACCATTGACTACTGTAGGTGAAGCGCAGACTGCAATATTGGCAGCAGGAATGAGCATATGGACAAGAGGAGGTGTATTGGTTGGTTTAAATTCTTTAGCCCTTTAGCAAAAAAACGGCGATGGTTGTGCACAGTGATGTTTTCCATTAGTGGTTCTTTATACTGGAAACACACAAAACTGTGCCTTCCTTAGACACCAAGGGAGCTTGGAGCATCTCTGGTCACAGCGAGGCTTGCAGGGATGTCTGCCTCCCTAACCCAATCAATGACAGGTGCCAGGGGATGCGATAGGGCTGTATTTTGATTAGTTCATTGACCTGGGAGAGAGATTCCATTGGCCACAATCGGCTCCACACAGAAAAACTGATCCCAGAAAAGGATGTGAGCGGAGATTGATAACACCATATCTCAGCCCACACCGGCAGCTTTTACGTGTAATGACACTCATAATCCCCAACCCCCGCATTCCTCTTACGAGAAATCAATTCACAATAAAAGCTGAATAGTATGACCATCTCAGGGGACTCTTGTTTGAAACATATATATCAGAGTGATAAAACGTTGTCATTTGTGGAACTGGGCTGAAGGGGATATGGGGGAGGGGAGGACCCAAACACAGACCCTTCACTGTAAAGTCTGCCGCTTGTTGTTCAATCCTAGCTTGGCTGCCGCTCAAGGGACTACCTAGATGGCCAAGGTCCTCTCTTGGAATAACTGTACGTTTACAGCAGAAAGGAAGTCAATATTTAACCATGGCTCCTTGATGAGAATTCTTTTCCTCTTCTTTTTTTTCATAGTTTTTTTTTTTTTCGTGCCTGTTGTGTTGTTAAGCAAAGAAATAAGGCTCAGACAAAAAAAAGATAGAACTTCATGAATGGTTGACTCATTGGTAGCAGATGTATTTTTGGGGATCAACGGTCAGTGGATGAAGGGTTAAGACATGCCACACACACACACACACACACACACACACACCATGCTTCAAGACAAACATTGAAGAGTACTGACACACACGTCCCCCATTCATCTTAATCCATACTGATTGCTAAGGTTAGGGTTCAGAGTTGAGGTTATAGAATTGTAATAATGTGAAATTACACGAGCAAAACATTGTACTAAAACAATTTAAATTGTTAAGAAGTTAAGTGCATTGTTTTTTTTATGCAGATCATACCATATTAGCATAATCATGCTACCCAGGCTTTTCTTTCATCTGTAAGCCGTGTAGACACTGCTCTTGAGCAGCGCCTAAATCTGTTCTTTTCTGGGGTTATTATGTCAAAGAGATGGACTGATATGGCTTTGACCTTGGTAGACTGTGTTAACATGCAGTTTAATGCTAGGGCCTGCCAGACTGGGCTTCTGTTTTGTCTGCTAATGCGTTA
>NW_027666985.1:0-2500 GCF_963457725.1 Sprattus sprattus | reverse complement strand
CCTGTGGCATACAGGCAGATGTTGCACCATCCTGTAGAATCAACACATAAATGCCAACAGGAGCCTGTGCCTTTATACACACACACACACACACACACACACACACACACACACACACACACACACACACACTCTAAGGGCTTCTCACGAAACAGTTTTGTGAGAATGCGTCCTCGGGAAAGAGGAGAATGCTCAGGTCATCATTGTCTGGCTGACCTCCAGCTCACAGGGAGCCGCGGCAGACAGTACAGTATACGAGGAGACGAGCGCCACAGTTCTCCAAGAAAGCCCTCACAGTGTCATCAGAAAAAATTGGACTCCCTGCAGACGAAGGGGTGAGGGAGTCTATTTGTACCAGGCAGAAAGTGCAGGGAAGGGCACCACAGCACCCCGGCACCACAGTTCCCCGTCTGGACGCTTTAATCATATTTCTTTAACCTTTCGCCTGCATGAGAACCTTCTCAAACACTCCCCTTAACAAAATGCATCTCTGTGGAACGAAATCAAAGGGGTTCTCCAGGACAGACTACACACACACACACACACTCTCACACACACACACACACACACACACACACACACACACACACACACACACACACACACACACACACACACACACACACACACACACACACACACACACACACACACACACACACACAGTACAGCTTATGTTTTTAGCAACACATTTCTTGTTTTTGCTGTACTTCAATGGACTCGTAGGGCTACCATGTACTTCATTTGAATGGAAATGGATGGAGGGAACAAGCCCAGTTGTGTTTGGAGAGTTTGGGGTCCGGGGGTCCTGCTTGGCCTATTGTCTTGTCAACTTTGATATCCATCCGACTCCAACCCCTTCAAAAATGCTGCCACTCGCTCATGCACTCAATCCGCCTGCGCCTACGTCGGTTCTTTCGAGGGGCTCCCCTGCACCGTGGGCCGCCTCGTTTAGCGAGGCATACGTGAGGCGAGGCGAGGCTGCCTCTGCAGCGTGGAGGTTAGATGAGTAGTTAAGGACACTCTATAATTGGGGTGGCGGGAGCGGAGGGTGACAATGGGGGCCAGGCTCGACCCGGAGCAGCGCACAGCGGAGCGAAATGCGGGCGCGGCGTGGAGCGAAAGCAGAGGAGGCACTTGACTCGGCAGAAGAGGAGATATTAGCTCCGTCTCTGATTGGGGTCACCGGCGGAGGTCCCGCCGCAGGCTGGCTGGGAATGAAATTGTTTACCAGCCAGCCATGGAGACATCGAGGGGTTTTTCTTTTTTTTTTTTTACTTTTGCCATTCCGGTCTCCTTCATCGGGAACTCTTTAAGCGAGAGACGGGAGTTTGACAGCCAGAGCGACAAAAGGCAAAGGAATGAATATTGAAAGTGTGGGTGGTATGTGGTTTCTGTAAGCCCTACCAATGCCTCCTATTGGTCTGTGAAACACTTGGCCTTGAAACATTGCCTTTGGTTTGTGTGTGTGTGTGTGTGTGTGTGTGTGTGTGTGTGTGTGTGTGTGTGTGAGCGTGTGTGTGTGTGTGTGGGTGGGTGTGTTAAATTGTTCTAAAGAAGTTGTAATTGGCTGTTTAAAGTGCTTTGTAATATGCAGATGACAGGAAAAGTTTCAAAACAAGAGAGTATTGTTTATCTAACCCAGCGAGTCATGTGCTGTTATGACTGGCTGGCGTCTGGCTCTGAGAAAGAGGCTTGTCTCTCCGCAGCTGAACTTTGTTGTGGAAAGAGCAAGGAAGAAAGAGAGTGAGTATGTCGGAGAGACAAAAACAGTAAGAAGGAAGGAGAAAGATTTAGATATTCTTTTGCTGTACAGTAATTAAGATGGCCGATAATAAAAACTAAACTGAGACCATTCTTAAGGTTCTCAGATATATCTTAATTTGAAAGTGTCAGGCATAATTTAGGGATATCCGACCGGTGATGTAAACTAAGGAATGTTAACATTCACATTGCAATGCATTATGGTGTACTGGAGAAAGAGTGGCTCTGTTGACGTGTACGCTACAATTTGCAGTGTGGGAGTGGGGATTTTATAAAGTGCACTGTACAGTGAATGCAATTTACGTCTGAGATTTCGAACAGCACTACAAAATGGCTGATTCACGATGAAGTTCACTGTATATATTGGGCCAGTGGACATCTCAAACACAGCTTCTGCCTCTTACTGAATCCTGATTTTTTTTCAAAGCAGGAAGAAACTTTGGAAGAGAGACCAGTGGGCCTCTGATGCACTTCTTTGAAAGAAAAAGCAATGTTGTTACTTCAGGTATTGTGAAACGCTTCAGGCTACCTAGTCGGAGCATTTCCAGAATCCCGTTTTGAAAGAGTGAGGGGTGGCTGGTGGTTTTTGTATATACTTGTCAAAGACGGTTTTGACAAGTATGTAACAAACAGTTTCTACATCTCCTTCTAACTGGTTGCATTGATTGTCTTGACAAATGCAGTCATGAATTTTTGAAATCCCTGAAAATATGAGTCCAGCAGTTGTTTGCGAGGC
>NW_027666986.1:150000-152500 GCF_963457725.1 Sprattus sprattus | reverse complement strand
TCAATGAAACATTAAAGCAATTAGGTTAGTGTGCGGGTATTTGCTTGTCTTACTGAAGTACGTGTCAAGTAGCTGGGCCCCTGTGTGTGTGTGTGTGTGTGTGTGTGTGTGTGTGTGTGTGTGTGTGTGTGTGTGTGTGTGTGTGTGTCAGTGTTTCCATAGGCCAGTAATTGTTGTTTTGTTTATGCCTGGCAAAATGTATAAAATTCGGATTAATCAAAAACTTGATCCAAATGTCCGGTGACAATGCTTTGATTGTCAGAAACATCATGGTTAGCTAGTCAAATTGTGCTATTTCTACGAGAAGGATGTAATATATTGGAAAATCAGCAGCCAAAGCCTTTTGGGATTGTTTGATATAAAGTGACGTAAGTGGTTGCTTGATAAAAAGTGACATCTGTAGTTGCTACGCAAGACCGCTTGACAGTTTCTGTGGTCCGTTTGATTGGACAAAGCAGTTTCTGCCTGCACTACGGTGGCCAGATGTGGACATTATCTATTTATAGTGACTTTAGGTACAGCCTACACTACAGTGGCCAGATTGGGACATAATCTATCAATAGTGAATTTAGCTACAGCCTACACTACGGTGGCCAGATTGGGACATAATCTATCAAAAGTGAATTTAGCTACAGCCAAATGTCCAGCCCATAATAACATCCTGGCAGCAGTCACTTTCACTGAAGTAATGTTTTATGAAGTCTAATTCCCAGTGGGCTTGCTCTGCAGCTCTCTAATGGGCTTTAACTGCGGATGACCTACAGGGTGGGAGTTTGGTAATCGTCTGTCGTAGAAACCCCAGACATGAACCTTTTCATTTTTTATTAGAAATGAAATTTGCCTCAATCAGATCTGTGAAAACCGTCTCAGGGCAGTGTGGTTCACTGTTAGTTTGTCATCTTTTGGGCGCGGGTGGCGGGGGGGGGCGGTCAGGACTGGAAAAAAGCACCAAAAGTTCTCTTACAGATCCTGTGGCCTGCTATCTGAGATTTGGGACCGTGAATCCAGCTGTGTATGCTTAAGAGATACAAACCAAAATGTGTTTCTGCCTGTATCTATGTGCCTATCTGTGTGTGTGTGTGCGTGCTCCACTCGGCATGTATACGTGGCAGGCTGTGTGTGTGTGTGTGTGTGTGTGTGTGTGTGTGTGTGTGTGTGTGTGTGTGTGTGTGTGTGTGGTCAGCTGGCCCTAACGTCCCCTTGATGCCCCTGCAGGTGCTGAAGAACCTGCCCCGTGTGGAGGGTCGCCCCGGTGCCTCCTTGCCCGCGATGGACTTCGAGGCCATGGAGAAGGAGCTCCGCCAGATTCACGATGACGACATCACCCCCGAAGACGTCGTGTCGGCCGCCATGTACCCCAAAGTGTTCCAGGAATTCCGCGAGTTCACCAAGACCTTCGGGCCCGTGGACTGCCTCAACACACGCCTATTCCTGGACGGACCGAAGATCGCAGAGGAGTTTGAGGTGAAGTTCCTTAATGAAATAACTTATGGTTCCCATGTCTAAGGTTAGGTTTCTTTATAAAATAACTCCTGGTTTACATGTCTGACGTGAGATTCCTGTATAAAATAACTCCTGGTTTACATGTCTGATGTGAGGTTCCTGTAAAAATTACTCCAGGTTTACATGTCTGATATGAGGTTCCTGTATAAAATAACTTATGGTTCACATTTCTGAGGTGAGGTTCCTTTATAAAATAACTCCTGGTTTACATGTCTGACATGAGGTTCCTGTATAAAATAACTTATGGTTCACATTTCTGAGGTGAGTTTCCTTTATAAAAGAACTTGTGGTTCACATGTCATTCTGTTACTCTCTCTGCTTCTACAACACCTCTGTCCCTCCTCCTCCTCGTTCATCTGTTGGCTAGTTTTCTCTCTCCTCCTCTTTCTCCGTCACTAAGGAACACACAAGCTCTCACTAACACACACACACACTCTCTAACACCCACACTCTCTCTAACACACACACACACACACACACTCTCACTAACACACAAACACTCTCACTAACACACACACACACACTCTCGCTAATACACAAACACTCTCTCCTCATCTTTCTCTCTCACTAACACACACACACACACACACACACACACTCTCTCCTCATCTTTCTCTCTCACTAACACACACACACACACACACACACACTCTCTCCTCATCTTTCTCTCTCTCACTAACACACACACACACACACACACTCTCCTAATTTTTCTTTCTCACTAACACACACACACACTCTCCTCATCTTTCTCTCTCACTAACACACACACACACACACTCTCCTCATCTTTCTCTCTCTCACTAACACACACACGCACACACACACACTCTCCTAATCTTTCTCTCTCACTAACACACACACACACACACTCTCCTCATCTTTCTCTCTCACTAACACACACACACACACTCTCTCATCATCTTTCTCTCTCACTAACACACACGCACACACACTCCTCATCTTTCTCCCTCACTAACACACACACTAACACACA
>NW_027666986.1:112500-145000 GCF_963457725.1 Sprattus sprattus | reverse complement strand
GCACCATCACCAAGCTCTACGTGAGCGCCGACTCCAGCCTGGAGGGAGACGACCTCATCATGGAGATCACAGAGTAGAGGCCGGCGCGGCCCGGAAGAGGGGGGGGGGGGGGGGGGGGGGGACTGGACGTGTGTGGGGCCGTCAGAACGACGTCATCATGACATCATCACGTCATCATGACATCATCACGACATCATGCCAGTGTTATGACAACATGATGTTTCAGAGACATTCCCACCCATCACTGCCACCACACTCCTCCCCCTCTTTGCTCCTGACCAATCACCAGTTAGAGTTGGAGGACAGGAGAGGAGAGAGTAGACGGATGTATTTTTGTAGAAGCACTGTATAAAAGATGAAATCTATGAGAGTAGGTACTAACCACATTAACCAGGACTCTGAGGGTGACACTGTGCGTATGCTGGAGTTAGAGCTGGATTTGCACTCGTTGTGATGTATCTGATCTTCTTCTAGCGTTTAGTGTATCTATCTGGTGTAGATCTGTCATGTGCTCGTGCCTGACAGCTGTGGAACCCAGGCTGTCATAATGACTAATTAGCAATATTAGCAGTAGCCGTTTAGATATGTCATAGGCTTTTCATGTTGTGGTACTCCTAAATGTTCTTACTAAGTGGCAAAGATAGCGGCCAATGTGCTAACATTGGATTTTCATCTTAAACTTAACATTACTTAACATCACGTTTTTAATTTTCTTCAAGGTTAACTCTGACGGACCGTTTGAAATGTAACAGTGGGGTTAATCTAGGGTTTACAGAACAGTTAGTTATAGCACATGTTTGTTATCCTCCCAGTCTTAATGCAGTTTCAGAGGTTACAGTGACCTTAAAGAATGACCTAAAATCACTTTCCCTGACACAAATGGCATTGCGCTTTGGCCGAACGCTGGATGTGCCGTGAGTTTTGATCCGTTGCCTTGTACACACTTGTTTTTGTTTGTTTGTTTGTTTCAGCCCCTTTATTGTGAATCTCAGACCAACTGTGACAACTGGAAATCTGAGTTGGAAATATCTCCTCCCAGAGGGTAGCTGATACTGTACAGGATTTGGCCCAGGTATGGCCCAGAGCTGGCTTGTGTCTGAGTAGGGTAGGGAAGGGTATGTCAGTGAGGTGTATGGGACTTAACTGGTTATGATGATGAGTGTGTGTGTGTGTGTTGTGATCTGGGACCATTAAGAGGCACACTGATGCCTTTGTACACTCAGTCAGGCTGTGCTCCTTGGAAATTGTTTGTTTATTTCTCTTTGTTTTTCTTTTGTTTGTTTGTTTTTTAAATGTCGCCTGAAATGTGAACACAACACAACACATCTGTTTCACATTCCTTTCAGAAGCAGAAGTATTCCTGAGGTAGATCTCTGAAACAGCGTCTGAGTTCTTCCATTTCTTTGTTTCTTGTGTGTCATGGTCGTGTAAGGTAACATGTGGCATTAATGGGGGAGTAGTGGTGGTTAAAAACACACACACACACACACACACACACATACACACACACACTCACACTCACACTCACACACACACAAATAAGCACAATAGAGTCCTTGAGTGTGGACACACCGCACAATGTTCCCTGTCTGGAGTCCCTATCTGTGGAGACTATATGTTCTCAGAGCTCAGAAATGTTATTGTTGACGATATAGAATACGCTCCTTTTCCTTTAACCACTGAATAAGACAATGGGGCGATGTTATTGGGGGTCTACATGGGGATGTTATTGGGAATGTTATTGGGAATTTTAGTCAATTTTTGGTTCCTCTCTTTGGTGCCATGTGAGTGTGTGTGCGTGTGTATTTGTGTGTGCACGTGTGTGCGTGAATGGAAGACTTACAGACCACATATTGGCTGCGGCTGATGTGGTCCTCTCTGCTGAGCTCCTAGCATGGTGGCGTAGAGTTGGAGAAAGTCTGTGTTCACGCTCTCTCTGGCCAGATACGCACACAGACACACACACACACAGACACACACACACACAGACACACACACACAGAGACACACACACACAGAGACACACACACACAGAGACACACACACACAGAGACACACACACACAGAGACACACACACACAGAGACACACACACAGAGACACACACACAGAGACACACACACAGAGACACACAGTCACAGACACACACACACACAGACACACAGACACACACACACACACAGACACACACACACACACAGACACACACACAGACACACAGACACACACAGAGACAGACACACACTGTGTGGATTAATGTTTATCCACACACACACCTCTGTGTTCAGGGGCGTAAATGCTGTTCCACACCACCACAGGTACTCTGAGGCTCTCCGCATAGTCACTTTGAGCGCCATCAAAAGCTCTTTGGGCACACGACAACACAGATCCGACACGACAACACAGATCCAACACGAGAACACAGATCCGACACGATAAAGGAGAAAAAGTAATCAGTGCGCTGCTAATAGAATCCATGTAAGTAGGCTGATAAAGTTGGGATTGCACAGATGGGGAATAAACTCAACTCCACTGAGAGACTCATTAGAAGAGTGACAGGAAGTCCAATCTCTTATCTCATCTCTGTATGTCTCTTTTTTTCTGTGAAGTTTTCTCGTTTCTCCATCTGTTTTTGATAACTGGAAACATAAGATATGCAAATACTAATCCAGCATAAGCTCTCGTTCTGTTGTCATGCAAAAGAAATGTTGGAGGAAAAAAAAATAATTAAAAAAAAGAGGATAACAGAGATTCTGTCTTCTGTCTCCTTCTTGATGAGCAAATATATGTATATCAAGTTTTTCTTTTCTCACACTCACACACACACACACACATGCAGATGGGTGTTCGTCAGCAAGTGTTGTTTTTGCTGTAGGATGATTAGACAAGTGTGATTCATTCTAAGGGCAGTATAGAGAGTTTCTTCTAAAAATAAGAAGACTGCGAGAACGACTGAAGCCATCTGAGGGAGTCGACAGAGCTGTGAGCTGCACGGCTGCAGTGCCTTTCGCCTCTCCACCCAAACACTGCGGACGGGGAGGATCAGTATCCACAATGGCGTCACCTCCGGTAACCGTGACCGTCAGGGCGACGCGGAGGTCTCTCGTTAGGGGTGTGTCATCGATCGGCCCCGTCGCACTGCTGTCACTCATTAAGCCACATCTGAATCCACCGCGACCGTATGTGTACTTACAGTGATTAGACACGTCACCAAAAGATACTTGCACACATGTATCACACACACACACACACACACATTGGAGTGATAGATGGTTTGATGCACAGCTACCATATGTTGGATGAGGGTGTGTGTGTGTGTGTGTGTCAGTGCTGATGGATGACTGAGTGTGTGATGGACTACCTGAGGACCACAGAGAGGAGTGTGTGTGTGTGTTTATGTCACTGACTGAGAGAAATGGAGTAAGGAGCTTGTTGGCTCATTTAAGGAAGCAGGATAAATGTGTAGAAAATGGTGTACTGTTTTTTTCTCTTGTTAAATGATCTGCTATGCTAACTGTTTTTTTCTCTTGTTAAATGACCTGCTATGCTAACTGTTTTTTTCTCTTGTTAAATGATCTGCTATGCTAACTGTTTTTTTCTCTTGTTAAATGACCTGCTATGCTAAGTGTGTATGTGTGTGTGAGTGTGTGAGATTGAAGGGCATACTTAAGGAAAAAGGATGAAGGTGTAGACAATGTCTCACACCGGTCTTATGTGTGTGAGCGAGAGAGTGTGTGTTTGTCGGATGTTGCAGGGCGAAATGTGAGAATTAAATGATTCCCTCTGCAGGGAATGTGCCAGGTTTGTGTGTTTGTGTGTGTGTGTGTGTGTGTGTGTGTGTGTGTGTGTGTGAGCAATAGAGTACATGAAGGAATGTGTGTGCAAGGATATTAAATCCTGTATGGGCGTGGGTGTGTCTCTAAGTGTGTAAGAGGGTGAGTGTGTGTGTGTGTGTTGGCTTCTAAGACTGTCTTATCAGTGGATGCTCAAATCAATGCCCCCCTGCAGTCTCATTTCTACCATCGGCTGTTGTTTTAGCCCTGTCAGCTAATCCCCCCTACCTCTCTCTCTCTCTCTCTCTCGCTCTCTCTCTCTCTCTATTTCTCTCTCTCTCTCTCCCTTTCCCATTTCACTCTCCGGTTCTCACTTTGGCCTGTCAGGGTTTCCAACTCTCACTCTTTTGCCGTGAGAAGCTCCTTTCCATCTTTCTCTCTCTCCTTCTCCATCTCTCCATTTCTCTCTCTCTCTGTCTCCTTCTCCATCTCTCCATTTCTCTCTCTCTCTGTCTCCTTCTCCATCTCTCCATTTCTCTCTCTCTCTGTCTCCCTTTGAAAAAGTGCTCTTGTATTGCCAAAGCAGTCATTACATACAGGACATGAAATCAGAACGTTTACCGAACATATCCGTTTACATCGACAGATATAAGAAATGTATCTCTGTATCTCTCTGTCTATCACCCTCTGGTGTGTCTATAGTCTTGAAGCAGAACGCCTTCTCTTCCCTCACTCCTGTGTTAGCCATGCTTGGCGTGTTTGGTCCTGTGCAGTTCCCGTAGATGCACAGATAGCTAAATAAAGTCATGACCTTTTACCTGTCCATGCTTCTGTGTCACCAGTTAAAATATGCATTTACAGGGGCGCTCACACAGGAGCCTCGACCACATTCGGGCTTGACACCCACGGAGGACACTATTTTCGAATCCGGTCCAATGTCATTTATCCAGTCCACTCCCCACCTCTTCTCCCTCTCATTCCCTGTCCCACTCTTCACTAACCTATCAATTAAAGCCATAAAAAAAGCCAAAAACAAATCTTAAAAATAAATAAAATATGCATGTATATTTAGCAGACGCTTTTATCCAAAGCGACTTACAAGGAAATTGTATTTATACATCATGAGCAGTTTTAGGGGTTCAGTGTCTTGCTCCAGGAAATAACCACTGTTGGCACCCGTTTAACAATGCATGACCCTGGTGCAGTTCTGTAGCTCACGCCCGCCCCCCGTCTCGATCCGGGCCGATCCTGTTTAACTGTTAGCTGGGTGTTGAAATCCCACTCTCCGAGACTGGTGTCCTTAGCAAGGAGAAAGAGTGGGGAGGGCGGGGGAGTCAGCCAAATCGGGAAAACGGTTGAGAATGAGATCATGGCTGAACTTTATGTGTGTGTGTGTGGGTGTGTGTGTGTGTGTGTCACTAAAATTGGGACAGATTTTTTTTTGCCCACATCCTTTTGTCAGTCTCACCTTCCAGATAATAGACTTTCCTCTGTGTGAGTGTGTGTGTGCAAGTGTGTGTGTGTGTGTGTGTGCGTGTGCGCATGTGTGTTGTTGCTGCTGTTGATATTCTTTTGGTGCCATTGCGTACCGCATTCAATCAGCCATCGATTTAACTTGAGTTGCTTTCCTGGGTGAGCGTGTGTGCACTTATGTGCAGGTCTCATTTTTGAGCGGGCTATGAGAGAATAGAACTCTTCATTTTACTTGTTGTATTTCTTGTGAGGTCGATCAAGTTCAGCTTTTTGTCTAAGTGTGTGTGTGTGCGTGCGTGTGTGTGTTCTGTGTGCGTGTGTTGTGTGTGCGTGTGTGTGTGTGTGTGTGTGTGTGTGTGTGTGTGTGTGTGTGCGTGCGTGCGTGTGTGTGTTGCGTGTGTGTGTTGTGTGTGCGTGTGTGTGTGTGTGTGTGTGTGTATCCGTGTTCTCCTCCTTGTTGTTGGAGAACAACTCTGTGTGCAATGACATGGCCATTTCATTTAGAGAGGGCAAATGTTTAATTGGTTCCATTTTGTGAGGCAGACACGCATCCAATGGATTTTTCCTGTGGCCTCTAAGGGGGCACATTCATTCCTGCTGTTTGTTGGAGCGGGTTATGAAATTGCATAATGTAACGAGCTTACCATGTGGTTCTGTGTGTGAGTGTGTCATTCGATTATTTATGTGTGGCGAGAGAGAAAGAAAAGAGAATGTTAATGACTAAAATCAGAATGTTAACAGCTACCTTGGCCTTAGCAAACTAGCAGTAATGTGGGTTCCAGCCACTGGTGCTGCTGTGTTTGTGTGTGTGTGTGTGTGTGTGTGTGTGTGGGACTGTGTGTGTTTGTGTGTGTGTGTGTGTGTGTGTGTGTGTGTGTGTGTGTATGTGTGTGTGTAGCATGTCACTGTACTGTGTTCGTTTAGGAGAAGATTTTATATTCATTTTTCAAAATGTCAATGTGCTGTGTATAATTAGACATAATTTCTGTGTAGGAATATCAAGGGGTATTTATGGACTATGTGAAGACTAATAGAGTTTACTTAACTATACTTCAGAAAGGTCAAGACATATTTATTAAAATGAAAAGTAAAATTGAACCAAATCAAATAGGAAAATGTATAGACACCAACTTCAGACAACTTTATTCATTTCAATTTTAATTAAATAAGCAACTTCATTAAAATACTTGCACTAAGAAACATCCTTCTGAAGGTTTTCCCGCCACCTAATGTGACATCCTTCACTGTTTAATACAAACGCACTCACGTACAGTATCTGAGAGAGGATGGTGCGGGGTCCAGGGTCTAGACTGGATTTCGGCCTGGGAACCAACTATGATACAGGGAAGATATAAAGAAGACGGCTCGGAGAGCAGACCGAACCCAGCCCTTATTTGGTGCGGATCTGAACCACATCTGGGCCAGGTGAGTACCAGGTGAGTACCAAAGCCTGCTTCAGTAATGAGGGATTCAGCACAACAGGTCAGTAATAAGTGATTCAGCACAACAGGTCAGTAATGAGTGATTCAGCACAACAGGTCAGTAATAAGTGATTCAGCACAACAGGTCAGTAATGAGTGATTCAGCACAACAGGTCAGTACTAATGAGTGATTCAGCACAACAGGTCAGTACTAATGAGTGATTCAGCACAACAGGTCAGTACTAATGAGTGATTCAGCACAACAGGTCAGTACTAATGAGTGATTCAGCACAACATGTCAGTAATAACAGGTCAGTAATGAGTGATTCAGCACAACAGGTCAGTAATTAGTGATTCAGCAAAACAGGTCAGTAATAACAGGTCAGTAATGAGTGATTCAGCACAGCAGGTCAGTAATAACAGGTCAGCAATGAGTGATCCAGCACAGCAGGTCAGTAATAACAGGTCATTAATGAGTGATTCAGCACAACAGGTCAGTAATAAGTGATTCAGCACAACAGGTCAGTAATAAGTGATTCAGCACAACAGGTCAGTAATGAGTGATTCAGCACAACAGGTCAGTAATAACAGGTCAGTAATAACAGGTCAGTAATAAGTGATTCACACCTGTGGCAGGGCCAGCCATACACACACCAATCGCATGTGAAAACACACACTGCTTCACACATGCCAGCCTACTATGCACTGGCTGATACACACACAAAGAGCCACCCAGTGGGCTGGCAGTGGATAGATAACCATACACACACACATATATACACACTACACACACAGAGCCACACACACTATTACACACACACACACACACACACACACACACAAACACAATTATATAGCTCATTAGGGCCACCTGGAGACACATACTATTATACACACAAATATAATTATACACTCACTTCACATGCATAGCAACACACACTGTAATGCTCACAAATATGCACACTAATATACACACATGGCAGCACACACATTAATACACCGTCACACGTACACACTAGTACACATACTATTATACACATGATTATATGGACACAGACATGAAGTGATTTGAAGAGTAGGATTGAGGAGAGCGTGGTGTGATGAGACAGTAGTGGAATACCAATACACTCTGCTTATTTTTATTTACTTCATTTCTTGTCTTTATAAAAATAATAATAATAAATTGTATTTATAGGGTGCCTTTCAAGAAACCCAAGGTCGCCTTACAACAGTCAATAATACAGTAATACAGTTAAAATGCACAAAGCAGAGCAGCAGCAGAGCAACAACTTGAGTTGACAGGAACTTTAAAGGTTATAGGCCTGCCTAAACAGGTGTGTTTTGATGTGAGATTTAAAAAGAGAGATTGAATTAGGGTCAATGTTCCTGATGTCAGGGGGGAGGGAGTTCCAAAGGTGAGGGGCAGAGTGGCTGAAGGCTCTGGATTCCATGGTGGACAGACGGGCTCGGGGGACGGTCAGGGTGATGGAGGAGGCAGACCTGAGAGACCGGGTAGGGACATTGATGTGGAGGAGGTCAGAGAGGTATGGAGGAGCGAGGTTATGGATTGCCTTAAATGTATGGAGGAGGATTTTATAGTAATGCAGTGTTTAATGGGAAGCCAGTGGAGTTGATGTAGAACAGGGGTGATGTGACTGATGGATGGTGTCCTAGTGACGATACGGGCATCATCATTCTGTACCAGTTGAAGTTTATGGAGGAGTTTGTGTGAGAGACCAAAGAGAAGGGAATTGCAGTAATCCAGGCGGGAAGTGACAAGGGAGTTAACCAGGATTGCGGCGGTGTTGGGAGTGAGTGAGGGGCGGAGGCGGTTGATATTGCGGATGTGAAAGTAGGCAGATCGGATGGTGTTGTTGATGTGGGTATGGAATGGGGTGCTGTCGAGGACGACACCCAGGCTCTTAACCTGAGGAGAGGGGGAAACCGAGGAGTTGTCTATGGTGAGGGTGAAACTGGGATGTTTGGTGAGGGTGTGCTTGGAGCCAATGAGGACTGCCTCAGTTTTTTCACTGCTTAGTTTGAGGAAATTGGAGGAAAACTGGGATGTTTGGTGAGGGTGTGCTTGGAGCCAATGAGGACTGCCTCAGTTTTTTCACTGCTTAGTTTGAGCAAATTGGAAGAAAACCAGGATTTGATTTCCTGTAAACAGGCACAGAGGGAGGAGGGTGGGAAGGTGGAAGTGGGTTTGGAGGAAACGTAGAGCTGGGTGACGTCCGCATAACAGTGGAAATGAATGTTGAATTTACGGAAGATCAGTCCAAGTGGGAGGAGGTAGATGATGAATAGGATAGGGCCAAGGACAGAACCCTGGGGAACACCAGAGGAAAGGGGGGATGGGTGGGATGAGAATGATTTTAACTGGATGAACTGAGTACGGCCAGAGAGATATGAGCGGAACCAGTCTAGGGGTGTGTGAGTTAATGTTTAATATTCTTTTAGCTAATGTTTAATGTTCTTTTAGCTTAACCTTTTATTTCATCTGTTCATTTGTAAAGCTCTTTGAATGACCAATGTGAACATGTGGAGGTGATACTGTTGAATCAACCTCACCTCTGGCACAGTAGTAGAGGCTCACACACAGCTGATGGATGTGGGCTAAGCGAGATCTGGGCAGAAAGAAAGAAGATCAGATCAGAGGAGAGCGAGGTGGAGACACTGAGAAGCAGAGAATGAGGAGACAGAAGAGGATGGATGCCAAGAGAGAGATAAAGATATTTTTATTTGACCTTATTGCAACGCAGGGACAATGTTGGAAAATCAGTAAGGTGAAGGGGTTAAGGACGTTCACTAGTTATTAAGATCCTTTGTGTGTGTGTGTGTGTGTGTGTGTGTGTGTGTGTGTGTGTGTGTGTGTGTGTGTGTGTGTGTCTGTGTGTGTAAGAGAGAGATAAATATATTTTTATTTGACCTTATTGCAATGCAGGGACAATGTTGGAAAATCAGTGAGGTGAAGGGGTTAAGGACGTTCACTAGTTAAGATCCTGTGTGTGTGTGTGTGTGTGTGTGTGTGTGTGTGTGTGTGTGTGTGTGTGTGAGTGTGTGTGTGTGTGTGTGTGTGTGTGTGTGTGTGTGTGTGCGTGTGTGTGTATATCTGTGTGTGTGTGTGTGTGTGTGTGTGTGTGTGTGTGAGTGTGTGTGTATATATCTGTGTGTGTCTGTGTGTGTGTGTGTCTGTATAAGTGTCTGTGTGTGTTAAGTGTGTGTGTGTGTATATCTGAGTGTGTCTGCATGTTTGTGTGTGCGTGTGCGTGTGCGTGTGCGTGTGCGTGTGCGTGTGCGTGTGTGTGTGTGTGTGTGTGTGTGTGTGTGTGTGTGTGTGTGTGTGTGTGTGTGTGTGTGTGTGTGTGTGCGTGTGCGTGAGCGTGTGTGTGTGTGTGTGTGTGTGTGTGTGTGTGGTGAGTTACCTGCATGTGTCATGCAATGTCTTCATTTCTTGGGTTACCTAAGAAACCAGGATAGTACTGAACTCCGTTCTCTGTGTCTCTTCCTCTGTTTTCTGTGGGTTTTGACATTGTTAAATTAGACGTTATTATGAATGTGTTCATAGTAATGTATTTATTATTATTATTCAACAATACTTAGGCCTTATAGTTTTCGTATTAGTAAGCATTGCTACAATAAGTACAATTAAATAAATAATAAGGGTATTATTTGACATACCTCATAGCTAGTTAACGGCATTTTGTGAATAACCCCATTTTTCAGAAGAATGAAGGGAAGCGGCTTCCCAAAGGTTTCGTGTGGAGATACTGCCCCTTACTGGCTAAAATTAGTCACAACAGCTACAGTTCCGTGAGTTAAAACAAATCCCCTTGTGTGCATATAGTGACATTAGATGTTGTGCGTAAGATAACAGTTTAACATACTTACCCTAACGCATCCTGATTCTTAGTAGTTTATTTTTCACTTAGGTCATTTAAATAATGTTGCTGCCCCACTTATATTCAGGCTGCATAGACATCGTATTCATTTTCACACATGTATCGACATTAGTCTTACAGATTTTATTTTCGTCGTGAGCAATTTTGACATTCCAAAGCTAAAACCATCCCAGCAAACAATGTGATTGTCTGCCCTTGTCCTAAACTGAAAGGATAGGTACACATAATAAACAGACCAATCATAATTCGACAGCTCAGAGTCCCGCCCCATCATCAAAACAGACCAATAGTATTGCAGAAAGTCACCAATCCGGCGGATGTCTTCCGGATTTTACTTGCTTCCTTTTTTCTCGAGATTTGCGATCCACCTTCATTCAGAGGTATGTGCAAAACTTTACACCTAATTTTCAAGTCTGAAAACGTTTCTTGGCCGTAATTATGGTCTATCTCTGCTTCAAGTGATTGTTGCCAGCTCTACAAACAGCAGATAGGTCTTCAAAAATGTGCACGTTGTTGTCCCGCAGAGAATCTAAAAGGCTAATTGGCTAGCAACGCTCAACCAGACAGCCCGTTAGCAATACAGAGATGCAGAGAAACTGCCGCGAATATTATTCTCCACCAGTTATGCATTAAATTGAGGTTGACAAAAGTTGTTACGAAACCCATGTCTCTGGTTGATGCGCTCTCCAAACATGACTTGGAAACTAATTCCGAGCAATTGCAAGCCATTCCTAGCAAGTTAACGTCTGTCTTAGTTATTGCCTACTTTGTCACGGGTAGCACGTTTTCCAAAGCATAACACAACACAAATGTGGCTACCTAAAACACCGACGACTGTTATTAAAATGCTTCACATTTAAGTCGAAGAAGCTTATACTTAAATTGAAGAAGCCAATTGTCAAATACCAGCACATACTTTGGTAGCCTTGCACCTGCTTAGTGTTAGCTGGTTAGTTGAGCACCTTGGGACCACTGTCTTGGTCCTCATTGTTTCCTAGACGCAGGCAGCAGGTAAATGTTTTAGATTTAAGAGCCGCTCGGACCGTTGACTGCATCAGGTCAGGATATGGCCCTCATCTGCCACCGATCTGTTTCAGCCTTCACTGTTTATTCAGCAGAAATCACTGCTCACTGGTTAAAGTCTGATAATGGATCTGGAAACTGTATATTTGTGTGTGTGTGTGTGTGTTGCAGAAATGAGGCTGTTCTTCCTACTGGCAGTGACCCTGGTGTCACTGTGTGCTGTGCGTGGTGCTGACAAGAAGAAGCTGCAGATCGGCATCAAGAAGCGTGTGGAGAACTGCCCCATCAAGTCCCGCAAGGGCGACGTGCTCAACATGCACTACACTGTGAGTGCCATGCACTGGACAGAAACCCACATTCACTCTTTGCCTTACAGGAACCGTCCACGATTCTAACCCAGTGCACTCCTCAGAGTCCTCTAAGTGTGTGTGTGTGTGTGTGTGTGTGTGTGTGTGTGTGTGTGTGTGTGTGTGTGTGTGTGTGTGTGTGTGTGTGTGTGTGTGTGTGTGTGTGTGTGTGTGTGTGTGTGTGTGTGTGTGTGTGTGTGTGTGTGTGTGTGTGAGTGAGTGGGTAAACGCTCAAAGAGGCTCTGGCCGAGCCATACAATATTCCAGCCAAGCCACACATTGCCTCAGGAGCGTGGAAGCATTTGATTGGCTGTTGAGCTCAAACATCAACCACCTTTACCGGAACCGTGAACGGTGCTTACCTCCGAGAGCCGTCAGCTGTCAGCCACTCGCACGTCACCCCGCTCCTCATTGAGCTCCACTGGCTGCCGGTAGCTGCTCGCATTAAGTTCAAGTCACTAATGCTTGCCTACAGAGTGCTTGCTGGTTCTGCTCCTTGCCAGCATGCCACCCAGTCTATGCCTACCTGGGCATAGGCACATCATTGCTTATATAATAATAATTATCTGAACGTATTGCGTTAGCTAACAGGCAAGGTTACATGGCATTATGATCCATGCGCTATGGTTGACAATACAATTTAAATGGCATACCTTTCTCCTTGGTTTCGGTAGGTCGGGACGATTTATGAATTTGCCTATTTTAATGCAGCTGCCGTCACGTAAGTTAATGGTTATGCTGCGACTCATTGAAAATCTTGGTTACACTCTGCACCGCCCGTTGTCTCACCAGGATTGCGAACTTTGCAACTTGCTGCAGCTGCTTGGTCGGTCTCTTCCTCTCTTACTTGATCAGGCATAGTACGGTTTAAGTAGCATCACTGCTAATGTTAGTTAGTTAGCAAGTAGGCTATCTGTGGCTGACACCTGACTGACAGATACATTGTTGACGCACACTTCAAATAATCAACGGAACTTTTTGGAACATTCTGAAGAGCTGTATAATTTGATGAGATACGTTAATGACATCACAAAAATATAACAGGCACATCAGCAACTTGCGTGATTCTTTTCATGTAGGTAGACTGATTCATTTAACAAATTTAGGATTGAGAACAAGCACAGCAACGTCACTGAAAAAGAGAGCACAGAATGCCGAGTTGGAGCGTGCCAACGGCAACTATGTTATTATTGCGTCAAAAAATATCGATATTTATCTTATATCGACATTTTGCTTGAAAATATCGAGATATGACTTTTGGTCCATATCGCCCAGCCCTACTCCCACCTACCTAAAAGCTTTTGTAAGGGCAAATGTTACACCCAGGACGTTGCGCTCATCTAGCGAGCGGCGTCTGGCACTGCCGCCTGTGCAAGCACGGCGATCCAGACTATTCTCAGTTGTAGTTCCACGTTCCATTGCTCTTAGCTTGACTGTTCTCTCCCTTGTATGTCGCTTTGGACAAAAGTGTCTTCTAAATGTAAATGTAAATGTAGGTGTGGTGTGGTGTGGTGTTTGATTGGTGGTGTGTTTGATCAGTGTGTTAAGCACGTTAATGCGGTGTTAAGAACCAGACTGCCTTTAGACTGTTGGGCATGTAGGTGTTTGTGGGGTCAGTGTGCAGTAGCATTTGTATCTGAACTCAGAAGGGGGGCCTGCCATCCACGGAATATGATGTTATGTTTGATATAGGATATTTCAGTCCATCACCTACTTATGTGTGTATAGGTCTGCAGTCTGTACATTGGCTCTTGTTTGAGGAGCATTTTTAAGCACGTTTTGGGTCTGACAGATAGAACTGGTCAGAGGATGGTACCAGTGGTAAAAGTGTGTTTTCTGTGTCGTGCTGTGGACAGGGTAAGCTGATGACGTGAGCGGTGGTATAAGTGTGTTTTCTGTGTCGTCATGTCGACAGGGTAAGCTGGAGGATGGAACAGAGTTTGACAGCAGCATCCCCAGGAACCAGCCCTTCACCTTTACTCTGGGCACCGGACAGGTCATCAAGGGATGGGACCAGGGTCTGCTTGGGTGAGTGAACCTTTAAAGTACCAGTACTTTATTCTGGGGTGAGAGAACCTGTAAAGTATCAGTACTTTCTTCTGGGGTGAGAGAACCTGTAAAGTATCAGTATCAGTACTTTTTTGTTTTGGGGTGAGAGAAACTGTAAAGTACCAGTACTGCTTTTCGGGTCACTGAGCCTTGAATCTACTAGTACTTTCTGTTGATGGGGAGAGTCTTTAAAGTACTGGAACTGAACGGAGTACTGAACTGAGCAACATGAATAAGTCTGCTGAGAATGTGGTATGGCTGCAGGTTCCATGGTGGGATCCCACTTGTCTCTACACTGAGGGAAGTGATTCAATATAATCCCAAATAGATATGATGAATGAGCTTACTGCTGTTTTCACAAGAGACTAATATTCAAATCCGCACAGCTAGCTAGAAATTAAGGGCTGGTGTTACCATCTCATTTAAGGTGAAAAATTAACAGAGGAGTGTGTCAAGACTTTATCTTCTCCACTTACACTTCAAAAGCCTGTGTCTGCTTTATGTTCAGCGGGATTTAAAAGAAAAAAATAAGATATTACAGATAAAATAAGATAATTAAAATTGTGACTTTAAAACTAAGCACCATCATTTCACAGATCTAGTTTGTTCATTAGGACAAGTCAATTAAAGCAATGCAAGGGTAGTTAAGGTTTGTGCACCATTCTTAGCGTGTGCTAGTTCATATGTGCTTGCTCTTAGCGTGTGCTAGTTCATATGTGCTTGCAGAGAATAGAGAAGAGTTCCTAGGCTTTGGGTCTCAGTCCCAACCCACAGATTTGACAGGGACCTGAGTGAGCTGTACAAACTCATCAGAAGTCTTCATATTCTGAGGGTGAGACAGCTGTTCTCTGTTAATTCAGGCGCTTTTCTCCAGTGACTTACAATAATAATTCATTTTATTTGTTGAGCACTCTTCATTCAAGCAGAATCTCAGAGTGCTAAAAAACAGCTCTCAGCAAAAGCACAGTTTAAGAAAATGATACGTTTTTAAAAAAGTAGGAAATGCCTTTCTGAATAAAAAGGTTTTTAGGCCAGTCTTAAAACAGTCCAGTGCCTGTGTTGCCCTTAAGTGGTCCGGGAGGCTGTTCTACAGCCGCGGGGCTGCAGCGGAGAAGGCCCGACTTACAAGCGAGGCACACGTATCATATCTGCACCTCCACACAGTGTTAAGTGTTGAAGCACACGTATCATATCTGCACCTCCACACAGTGTTAAGTGTTGAAGCACACGTATCATATCTGCACCTCCACACAGTGTTAAGTGTTGAAGCACACGTATCATATCTGCACCTCCACACAGTGTTAAGTGTTGAAGCACACGCATCATATCTGCACCTCCACACAGTGTTAAGTGTTTGACCTCACAGCAGTGAACTCCTACTCCCCCTGAAACTGAGCTCTGCTGCAGGCAGGTCAGGGTAAAGGGTGTGTTGTGATGAGTGTGTGTTGTGTTTATTTAGTAAAATGCTGGAAGCAGGCCAGGATAGACGAGTGTGTGTTGTGTTTATTTAGCACAGTGCAGTGATGTGACCCTGGGGCTGGCTGAGCTGATGTGAGCTGAGCAGACTTGATTCTGTATGAGGTGACGTGATGTGATGTGACGTGATGTGTAAGTGTTTCTTCTGTGCAGGATGTGTGAAGGAGAGAAGAGGAAGCTGGTCATCCCTTCAGAGCTCGGTAAGTGTGTACAGCTCACACACACACACACTCCCCCACACACAACCTTGTACAAATGCAAGCTGGGGGCTGGCCTGACCTGACCTGATCTTAAAGGGCACTTCTACTATCTGTGTCAGTACAGTCTATACGGTCCAGCTCTCATGGGTCAACTTAAGGGTAATTCCCGTAGAAGTTTGAGAATTACAAACCTACAGTTAAAATGTGGTTGTTACACACAGGAGTTCTCTAGAAATCATGAAGGCTTTGCGATGTTTTTAAATGTCAGTGGAATGCATTTAATCAGATAATGTTATGTTTGTTTCTCTCTGGCCCTTTCTTCACTCAGGCTATGGAGACCGAGGAGCACCTCCTAAGATCCCAGGTAAAGGGAATTTAATGTGTGTTGTTCTTATTAACGTGGCAAACTGTAAACACTGCACCTCACCGGTTGAATAACCAGGTTTAAGCTCTGATGATTAAATGCATAGGTAGTCGTCTCCCAGAGCCTTAAACTCTAAAAGCCATTAGGGGGAGATTTCAGGTTATTTTCAGCTCCCATGATAATATACCTATGTGTAATCTCCTATTTAAATATCCCTTCTCTCTCCACCAGGTGGCGCCACCCTTATTTTTGAGGTGGAGTTGCTGAGCATTGAGAGGCGGTCTGATTTATAACTGCAGGTCTGAGGCGCACCTCCCCTCCCCTCCCCTCCCCCACCCTCTCTGCTCCCAAGCTCGCTCCTCTCAGTCAGCTCCTCCACCCATCTGCCTTGTCAGGTATTCACATCCAACCTGTTCAGGTGGCAGCCATCAGCGGGCTTACGTCACGTGCAGAACCATTCCAGTCCAGTCCCCAGCAGAGACCTCTACCAAGGACGACATCATCGTTCAAACGCGTGTTTCTGTTGAAGAGTATGACAAACAGACGCCTGACTGAAACACACTGACCACAGCAGACCAGGGGAGTTCGGTGCACCACGTCTTTATTTTCAGTTATTCCTTCAGACCACCTTAACACACACAAATAATTTGGACTAAGTACGAAATGGTCTTTTGTTTGTAATAGCTGTGACATCAGTTCCATAAGGGTTCAGGTATTAGTTCCTTCTGTTCAAGTGGTCTTGTATTCCTATTCGGAATAAATGTTTGATTTACAAACAAGTCGTTTTGTCTTTATTTTTCATCGTAGCCAAAGTTGGTTCATTTTTTTTAACGTTCCTACTTCAGTCACCCATTCACATGATACACTTGGTAAACCTTTTATAAAAATGTAACAAAATTGGCAAATCCTCTCTGTGGGTATTGCTACTCGGCATCAAAATGGAGTTTTCTAACCGACTGCCACCGTTTCCTCGTCGCCAATGGCACTCATCCTAATACAAAAGAATAACAAGTGTTGCTTGGAAAATCTTGAGAATGAAAATTTAGCACCAGAAAAACAATCCTACGGTTTCCTACAGCTCCCTACACGACACTCAGAGCATACGCAGACAGCAGCCGGGTCCGGGCCGGGCCTGGCCCAGATGCAGCCCAGACACGCTCCGGGCTCTGTTGCCATCTGAGTATGCAGCACACAAGCAAAGACACTTAAAAATACGCTTTAGGTCCCACAGTACAATCACCTCTGGCTTTCAAAGGTGCAGTATGTCATTTTTGTTGTCTGCAAACGAGGCCTCAGGACCTGACTAGACGAACAAGGTTTGGTCTAGTGCCATGACTGAAGACGACAGTGGTTGCAAATATGCCCATACATGATGTACCTGCTCTGTTTCACGTGTTTTTATAGCTTTTGTTTACATTTTTTTAGGCCTGTAGAAAGGTACACAAATGCATACAAACTTACAGGATAACAATAATGTGACTCAAGCTAATGATATAATTCTGAAAGAACGTCATGTTAAGTCTAGAAGCATTTTTTTTTTTCATGTCTTTTTTTCACGTCTTTTCACAAAAGCATACTGCACCTTATAAAAATGCCTTTATCCTTCTGCTGTTCAGTTTGATGACCTCACTGTTCAGTGTAATACAAAGGACAACATAAAAACAGTCACTTGAAGATGAAAATGGACTCTAGAGCCTTGCTCAGCTGGGAGTGAACATGCTCCTACAGGTCCCAGGTCACACTGCTAGCGGACACTTCAGAAGAAATCACAGTTGCGAGTAGTTAGTTACCTTCACTGTCCCACAGCAACCCCTCCCTCCCTCCCTCCCCCCCTCCCCCCTCGCTCTCTCTCCAGCTTCTGTGCCACAAATGCAAAATGCTAAGCTAACATAGATGCTAATATACAGTTCACATAGAGTACGGTGTAGATCAGAAAAAGTGGTTTAAAAAAACAGAACCAGAGACTGGCCGCTGGTGAAACCTGCAGCAGGGATTTGATTGGCTGGAACGGTTGGCCCTGGTCTCCATCTCACGAGCACAGTGGGATTCTGGGAGATTGTAGGAAGTCGGGCATCATCCCCATCCTGCCCCCTCCGGCAGGACTGTGAGAGAGGGTTGGGAGGGAGGGGGGAGGGGGGGGGGGGGGGGTTCAGGGGGAGGTGATGGTGAGAGGGATGGGGTGGGGGGGTTCAGGGAGAACGGATGGGGTGGGGGGGGTGAGAGGGTTGGGGTTCAGAGGAGTGCTGACGGTGAGAGGATTGGGATGGGGTGGGGGGTTCAGAGGAGTGCTGACGGTAAGAGATGGTAGGGATGGGGGGTTCAGGGGGTGTGACGGTGAGAGTGAGCTGGGGGGGGTTCAGGGGGTGCTGACGTTGGGGGGCTCAGGGGGTGACCTCTCCTTTCTTGGCGGGGGTGCTGAGCTTCTGCATCCCTCGCACGCGCTCCAGCAAGGCGGCTACAAACACCTGCAGAGAGAGAGAGAGAGGGAGGGGGGGGAGGGAGGTAACTGACTTCCTGTTTCACTCTTCTGGCCAGCTGGCACAACAATGCAGCGCCTTCCGGAGATGGAACACTCTAAACACTCTGGAACCTCGGAACACTGTGCTCCGTAATCTTTCACCTCAGCAATGTGAAGTCATATGAAAATAGAAACCTGATTCAACACAGAGTAGGCTACCACCACCAACAAAGAGTAGGTGTTTCTTAAGGCCAAGACGGTGCACAGTAGTGAGTAATGGCTATACGCTTTGATTACTCACCTAGGGACTTCATATCAAGATCTACAGCTATAAAAAGAGCAGACTGTAAATGTGAAGATATCTTCAAAGTGGACATGACTCTTTCTCATGAACATATTTCGACTTGAAGCCCATCTTGGAATCTGCATCCTTATTTTGAATTAACTATTTTTGTCATTATATGCATATTTGCCCATTCAGACTAGTTTGTAATGTAAAGGCAGCATGTGCACAGTGGAACGTACAGTTACAAATATGTAGGCACTCCAGAGCTCATGCCACAATTACTACACTAAATGTCATACAGTAACACTGAGCAGACATTTGAGGAATCTCACTGTTTAACATCTGTTTGCTGCACGGGTAATATTTACTCAATTTCACTTAAAAATAACACACACACACACAAATGTAAGTGTGTCATTTGCCATGGGGTGTCTGCTGTGTGGAGAGACAGTAGTAGTTAAAGCTGAGAACAGACAGTGCTATAGTCTAGTCTCTGTGGTAGTGAACAGACAGTGCTATAGTCTAGTCTAGTGTCTGAGGTAGTGAACAGACAGTGCTATAGTCTAGTCTCTATGGTAGTGAACAGACAGTGCTATAGTCTAGTCTCTATGGTAGTGAACAGACAGTGCTATAGTCTAGTCTAGTCTCTATGGTAGTGAACAGACAATGCTATAGTCTAGTCTCTATGGTAGTGAACAGACAGTGCTATAGTCTAGTCTAGTCTCTATGGTATTGAACAGACAGTGCTATAGTCTAGTGTCTATGGTAGTGAACAGAAAGTGCTAGAGTCTAGTGTCTGAGGTAGTGAACAGACAGTGCTAGAGTCTAGTGTCTGAGGTAGTGAACAGACAGTGCTAGAGTCTAGTGTCTATGGTAGTGAACAGACAGTACTATAGTCTAGTCTAGTGTCTATGGTAGTGAACAGACAGTGCTATAGTCTAGTCTAGTGTCTGAGGAAGTGAACAGACTGTGCTATAGTCTAGTGTCTATGGTAGTGAACAGACAGTGCTAGAGTCTAGTGTCTATGGTAAGTAAACAGACAGTGCTATAGTCTAGTGTCTTCTGTGTCGAAGCCATTGTCTCTATGTGGAAACAACATGCCTATCTGTGGGAAGTACAGACTCTATTCTGGGACACGGAGAAGAGAGGAGGACTCACGTCTGTGGGCTTGTAACAGTCTGCCAGCAACCCCTGAACAAAAGGAGGAGGAAACAGAAGCGTTAGTTGGCGAGGGGTCGGGGAGTTCCTACATCTTACAGGCATATGGTCATGTACAGAACTATCAGAACTCATCAGAACTAATCAGTGCTCAAGTCTAATTCTGTCCAAAAAGAATAATGATTATAAACAACAAATGGATATGGTCAATACATCACACCTCCATAAATATTCTGACATGATCTTTTACAGAGCTTTTTTTCAGAGCTCTGCACATCTAAAACACCTAGGGCTGGTTTAAGTGAGGACTAAAGTTAGCATAATGTTTATTAGACAGAATGTTCTACATCAAGCACATGGCAGAAGTAGTGTAAACAGTCCTGTGAGTGTGGCAGAGGTAAAGGTCTGGTCTGGGGAGGCCTACTCCATTATACGTGTGACACACACAGCCCACTCATACTGCATGCAGTGGGCTGTGTGTGTGTGTGTGTGTGTGTGTGTGTGTGTGTGTGTGTTTGGGGAGACCTTGACTTTGAAGGCCCGGTCTACATCGCAGGGCAGGTCAAGGAGTTCATCCACATCGATCTCCAACTCAGGTACCTCTTCCTCCTGCATACACACACACACACACACACACACACACACACAAACACGGAGAGAGTAAAGGCCTTTAAGGGAAAAGGGCAGAGAAAGATCCTGACACCCACTGACCTCATGGGCCACCACCCCATACATTAACACACACACACACACACACACACACACACACTTCCATTATCTTAATTCACAGTCTCTTCCTCCCTGTGTTCTACAAAACAACAAGATGGACAAACAGCACACACACACACACACACACACACGACCAAGCACCCCAAAACAGCTCTACAGATCCACCAAGGGTAAAACCTGTCATCCAGGACGCCAAATCCAAATACAGTTGCCATGAAAAGATGTGTGTGTGTGTGCGTGCGTGCGTGCGTGCGTGCGTGCGTGCGTGCGTGCGTGCGTGCGTGCGTGCGTGCGTGCGTGTGCGTGCGTGCGTGCGTGTGCGCGCGTGTGTGTGTGTGTGTTGTTTATTTGTGCTTTCTCTGCTTTGTTGTCCGTCCCCCTCTCTCTTTCCTCATCTTCCTCCAACCAGGTGGTCTCTCCCTGATTAAAGCACAGCTCTCTTCCTGCCTTCACTTTCACACAGATACACACACAGCTGCTGCTGGCTTTATTAATAGGGGGCACCTTGACTTATCCGGAATCATTTCTCCTGGTTCAGCAAGGTGCCAGAAAGACCAAAGACACTCCTGGGGAACGAACACACACACGCACGCACGCACACACACACACGCACACACACACACACACACGCACGCATAGCATAAAATATCATCTCCCTGTCCTTGGAGATGTCTGCTGAATGAATAAATGTGAATATAAAAGCAGAGGCAGAAAGAGGCCCCTGGATTAGGAGTGGAGGAGGAGGAGAGAGGCCCCTGGGTAAGGAGTGAAGGAGGAGGAGGAGAGCGGCCCCTGGGTAAGGAGTGGAGGAGGAGAGAGGCCCCTGGATTAGGAGTGAAGGAGGAGGAGGAGAGAGGCCCCTGGATAAGGAGTGGAGGAGGAGAGAGGCCCCTGGATAAGGAGTGAAGGGGGAGGAGAGAGGCCCCTGGGTAAGGAGTGAAGGAGGAGGAGGAGAGAGGCCCCTGGGTATGGAGTGGAGAGGAGGAGAGAGGCCCCTGGGTAAGGAGTGGAGTGGAGGAGAGAGGCCCCTGGATAAGAAGTGGAGGAGAGAGGCCCCTGGAAAAGGAGTGGAGGAGAGAGGCCCCTGGATAAGGAGGGTGAGCACTGCGTTCTATAGAGTCAGGGCAGACACAGCCGTGAAGGAGCTCACACTGAGCAGAACAGGATTTGTTACCGGTACTGTGTCCCTGCAGTACACTCCTACATTAAATTATAGATTTCTTTTCTTTTCAAACAGATTGCCATAATGGAAATCCCTCATAACTACATTACAGTGTTATGCTGAGATATAGTGCTCTGTCTAAATCTGACCTATCCCTGATATACTGCATCATTCACACAAATCCACAGCTAATAAATGAAACCTCACAGCCAGACACCCTTTAATTGCACTCACACAGGTTGGGACTTGGCCCATATCTCTCTTAGTATTGCTAGGAAACCTGCACTGATAATTAAACCCAACAGCAGGGAGTTCATACCTCCCGTCATTTATAGAATCAGACAGAGAGTTCGTGCCTCCTGTCATCTATAGAATCAGACAGAGAGTTCGTGCCTCCTGTCATCTATAGAATCAGACAGAGAGTTCGTGCCTCCCATCATCATCTATAGAATCAGACAGAGAGTTCATACCTCCTGTCATCTATAGAATCAGACAGAGTTCGTGCCTCCTATCATCTACAGAATCAGACAGAGAGCTCCTTCCTCCCATCATCTATAGACGCAGGCAGTGGGGAACATAACGCCTAGTAGGAGAAGCTCAATATAATTACACAGTGTCAGTATTGGAGAGGTCTGGTCCGTGATCCTGCATATCAAACAGCCTTCACACACACACACACACTGTGTGTTCGCTCACATCTCAGTGTGCCTGTTCAACCTTCCAGGAAGAGGATTTTATAATCTACTCAATGTCAGCCAAATCACTGAACATCAAACTGGCTCAACTGTAGCATCAGGCACAGTTTGCATAGACACTTAAAGGGAAAAGGTTCTCCAGGTTGTTTTAACAGGAGATCCACGGTTCCAAAAGTCAGGGAGGACTAAGAAAACTTGGATCGTTTAAAAATAAGGTTGTGAAGGTTTTTGATGAAATTCATCAGTGCTATTCTATTCACCAGTGCCAGGATGCCCATTTAGCTTTGTGGTTAGAAATAGTCCAATAGTCCCGTCTAAAAGAGAGGGCTATTATCCAAATGACTGTAAATGGTTTCAGCTAATGAATTTCCTCATTAAAATCCATTCCATCCTAATTTAAAGTGAAAGTGCACCCCAAAATAGCTATTCCATCCTAACTTAAAGTGAAAATGCACCCTAAAAGGTGTTTTTTTTTAGCCGTAAACTAAATGATATGACATAACTATGTGTTGAAAATGGCTCAACACGACATCTACTACTTAAATCATCCTGAACCTTGCAAGGCCAATGCTGACGTAGAATCAACCGTTTGGGATATGCTTTATGGACGGACACACACACACACACACACACCTACACACACACACACACACACCTGCAGAGAACACCTGGTAAGTGTTCTCCCCAGCACACCTGTTCACACTGGCTGTGGAGTCTGCGGACCACATCTGTCTGTGCCCAACGGACCCGGATGATAAATCACCCTCACACTGCCAGCCAGGTGCCGGCATAGGTGTGTGTGTGAGTGTGTGTGTGTGTGTGTGTGTGTGTGTGTGGTGTGGTCCGGCATAGGTGTGTGTGTGTGTGTGTGTGTGTGTGTGTGTGTGTCTACAGCTATGATTGTTGTTTACAGGCACAGCTGGTTGGCTCCCACAGGGCTGTGGAGACCGTTAGCACTGCTGTGCTCCATCCATTATAACTAATGGAGAGTGTAGTTATTAAAAACCATTTATCATTTACCCATGGTTACACCAATGTGAAGTTTATCCAACACGCAGGGCATGTCTGGAGAAAGTCAACACGCTCGTAAAGAGACGAGGAGGAGGCCAAGGCTAGAGCAGCTCAAGTCCCCAGGAATGCTGGTGTACTTTAAGATCAAAGATGGGACACGCTTCAGGAGGTATCCATGGCCTGGCGGCAGCAGAAAAAAACTAGTTTTTCTTCTTTTCACCGTCTTATTCAACTGTTTTAGAAAGATGTCAGGCTGGCTTAAAAGTTTGTCCTCTCAGAACTCGTGACTTTGGCTGGAGTGGAGGGAGTTTGTGCCCGAAGCAAATGTCACATGAGGAGACGGTGAAGCGGCACACAGACCCAAAGAGGCCAAGTCTGTGCGGAACACAAACGTCAGCCAACTACACACACACACACACACACACACACACACACACATCGATTTTTCCGCTACAGTTGCCTTGTCACAGCTCATTACTGCATCCTGGACCTGGAAAGGCAAGGTTGAGCTTTTCTGGCTAATGCTGAGGCAATTTCTCTCTTGGTTACCTTCGAATTAGAGTGGATCATATTTCTAATGTAGGGAACACTGTGACCCACTCCTTCAGCCAATGAGAACAGGTCACTGATGTGGCTGAAACTGGTTGATGGTAACAGTTTAAATTAATTCTCACTGACATACCAACCAATCATTCTCGATAGTTCCTTTATTTTCTTTAGAGATAGATGGATACTTTATTAATCCCGAGGAAAATGTTGCATTTCCATGACACAATAGTCTTCTAATCTAATGCGTCATTTGACTATAATTGAAAAGCCGCCATTTCATCTTAGTTTTTAGAGGTCCTGTGAAATGAGAAAGAAAAAAAATCCAGGTTGACCTGTAGCATACCATGACGTAATTCTTTTACTGCTTAAACTTCACCTCTTGGTGGCGCAGTACACAAGAATGTGATCTCATCTCACCATCACCGTCCAACCGCATCCCCGAGAAAGGAGTGGGTGCTTGGGGTTAAGGCACAGACACAGACACCATGTAATACTCCATTTAGGAAAGATTGTTCAATTAATTATTAATGCGCAGGTGTCAAAACGTGACGGGTCTTTAAAAGGAGGCCCCTTTAGGTCACCAGCCTACAGGGGATCCCCTGTAGAGAAGCGCGTAAAAGCAGATCAGCATATCAGACAGCCAGATGTCCCGCTACCGTAATGGATGTACACGTGAGTGTCTATTACCCAGTGGTCACTGGCCTTCATTATTATATTTTAATTGTTTTCATGTATTTTCAATAAGACTGGTCCTCACTCATACATAGACATACTGTGCCTGACTGGCCTGAACCAATAAAAAAAAAAAAAGCGACTAAGACTTTCACAGTTGGTGAGCCGAGCAACAAAAGCACCACACCATTACTTTCCCCCTTACACCTCTCACCTGCCACAGGTAACCATAGCCTATATGTAATTTCAAACCCATCACCATATACAAAGGAAAAATCTTTTCTCAGTTTAAAAGCCCCGATGGCAAACCCACTCTTATGCAGGCCAACACTTTGGAGCGAGCAGTCATGTCATATTTGTAGGAGTAGCGTATTTGCGCTCATAAAAACAATGGCCAACATGATTACGGGGTGAATAGTGGTGCTGGGGGGCTAGCGAGACGAAACGGAAAAGGCAAGGAGCGGCCGAATCTGGACACGCGCCACTGCCAAATACCAGGGCAGGAAGCCTGGAAATCGTCTTCGGTACTCTTTCTGTGCATTTGTAAAAATGCTCTGCATCACCCTTCAGCAATGACATTTACGAGAAAGTCGCTCAGAACACTACTGGGTGGATGACTATCCCTGCTTCTTGTACACTGGGGGACAACATAGGCTTATATGCCGCACAAAGGGCCTGAGCACAGCAGCGAGACCTGGCGCTCAGGTACGAGCCGTCTTTTTTGTTTCTGCCTTCCCTAATTAAATAATCCTGCTCTACTGCCACGCCCTTCTCACTGATCAAATTCCCACACCAGTAATAGTGATGCGGCCGGTGTCTTCAAGCAAGTGACAACAAGAATACATTTCTGAACAGGCTACACAAAGAATAAGTCACAGAGAATTAAATCGTAGTGAATAGTCAAAGTTAAAGAGATGTCACAATCGCCAAAGACAAAGCATAGGGAGTAACCTCAGCACCAGAGCCTATAAAGGCTCACTGAGCCGACCCGCCACATATTGGCCCAATGACAAGCTAAGCAACAAAAAGACTTACCTCACAGTCATACAAGTGTGTGAGCTGTCCGACTATCCACTCCTCGAGGTTAAGTCTTTTTCTCAATTCTTTCCTGTCGTATTTCACTGTCACTCGCCCTTGTTTCTGGGGAACTTCGTCCTCCGTGCCTGGAGGGGTCTTGAAGTATACCCGAGGCTGAGGGGTTGTCTCAGGTCTTGTCACAGCTGCCATGGTATGCCGTTTGCTCAGAAAAGCTTACTATCCCTTGAAATTGGCGACAAGATCTTATTCGTCAAAGGAGTTCAAATATTGAACTAGTCTGTCGGCTATTGTTCTGCCGCGGCCTCCCATTGCATCTTTGCAAACTGATAAAAAAAAAAGACGCGCTACCCTTAATCCTTACTGCACTAGCACCGGTTGCTCTAGTCCACAACTCATTTAGGACTGTGACAATGCACCGCCAGTTCAGGTAATTATCTAGAAAGTCTACAGCATGTCAAACCACGTCCACCAGGAGAGATGGGTTTATCGGCGGTCTCACTTCTTACGGCTGCACCGGTCATAAAGTGACAGTTTCTTTTTCCCGTGCCTCACGTGGAACACCAACATAAATCTGGTGGAATTTTTCTATCGAAATGGCCCAGGTTGTTAGTTGACCTTTTAAGAATGCGTGCGTGAGGTCAAAATTGCACATGAATCAAAAGCAAAGACATTTATATTTGCCGAGTGTATTGCTCGCCATGCGCCGCCCCCCCTACTATTGTCATTTGGACTGTCCCAAGCAAATGTCGACGATACATCCTCGCCTTACCTTTTACCGATGACAGCAGCCTGCAGTGAAATAGAAGTCAGTATGCAGAATTTACTGCCAGTGTTTTATTACAAAACGTGAAATATGGTGGATTGTTTTTATTCATAACCCATTTTAAAGCATCTCTGAAATTGTTTATAATGTCTTATAATATAATGGCTAGCATTAATTTAGTTTAAGTGGCCGACAAGTTAGACAGCATAATCAGGTAAATGAATGCCTACATACTCTGAACTAATCAATTATGATCAGCTCTCATGCGGTCTAATCTGCGACCCCGCCCATTTAAAGGCGCATAGATCTATGGGAATGTTAGTTCTGTAAGACTCACACGGCAGCCTAATGCGCATGGTCTTTCCAGTCGTCCAGTGTAGAATGATTAAAACAATTTCTTGGGACATTAACACAGTATAACATGCTTTTGTGTACATCTTATTACAAAGGACCATCCATTTATCTCCAACGAAGAACCTTTCAAGTCTCTACTGTCAACATACTGTATAACTTAACTCTAGTTAACTCTGCCACATATAAATCCTGGGGGAAAAGGCTGAATATGGAGTATTATCGAATATGGTACAAATGTAAATTTAAGTACAACATGTCCTTTATAGAAACTACACTATTCATTTTTAAGACCTTAAATAAATTATTTTTGAATTATTCAAATTCTGTGTTCCTTATCTTTATTTTCAGATAGGTCCACCAGCTGTTTCAGGACATGATCACAAAAACCCACCAAGAAACCGTTATTTCAGTTACCAGCTTTGTACATTGTACCATGATACGATTGTACAGAAACATGCAATTTATCTTGTGTATAAGTCTATTAGCGAATAAAAAGGAACCCCATAGAGGTTTCAGATGTGATAAAATACGTTTTACTCTGAGTGCTAGTGGAGAGGATGTTACTGCTGAGAATCACACTCTGTTGTGTGTGTGTCTGTTTATAATGGCAACTTCTGGGTCTGAGTGTTAGTGGAGAGGATGTTACTGCTGAGAATCACACTCTGTTGTGTGCGTCTGTTTATAATGGCAACTTCTGGTGCAGACTTGCTGGGTATGTGAGTCACACAGACATTTTGTGAAATAAACAATGTTATGTAAGCTGTGAAAGTTGAAGACTTAATTTGTATGCTTTGTCTTGCAATGAGATTCTGAAACAAAAGGAGGGGGGTAGACGCACAGGTAACACCACTACAGGTGAAGCCACTACAGGTAACATGATTCTGACAACATTTGGAGCCTTGGTTTGCACCGTGAGTATGAAACATGTACGGAAATAATATATGGGCCATTCTACCGAATTCGTGTAATATGCAGTCCCTCAACAATAAAAACTATTTACAAAACAATTAGGTATTAAGGCATAGATATTTAATTAGAAAATGTTATGGTCTATATAAACCCAATGCATTACATGAGATAGTGATAAGCTAAATATATACAAAATCATCATTTATAGGGTACTTTCTATTGGGAAGTAGCTGTCCCCAACCCTGACATCTAAATTTCAATGCCTTTAAATAACACTTTTCAATTTTTTTAGATTTTTTCCAATGATTGAATTTCAAAGATCTTTATGATTGGGTTGAAACAGAACTTGGAATATTTAGACTTATTGTGGGTTTAATTTTTAAATCAATTTACTATACTCAAAAAATCATGTCCCTAGTTTTCATGTCACTACCGAAACACATGAGTTTTAGTCCATTGGCTGAGCCTGTGTCTTAGCCACGACTCTGCATTTTTGACCATGCAGTGACACTGCATCTCTGTCCCTCATGGTTGAATGGTAAGTAGCTAAATCCCATAGTTTTTATATAAATGTGTTCCAAAGTCTGAAAATCGACGTGTAACCTTAAGAATTGTCACTACCGAAACGCATGTTTTCTTCAATTAAGTAAACCTTTTGGGGTTTCATGGAAAATCTTATGTTTGTATGTGTGTTCACCTCTTCAAAGATGTGTTTGCAAGCCGTGTGATTGCTAGAATTCTTTATTTATGCTTAAAGTTAGCTAGAATTGTCACTACCGAAACAGTCACTACCGAAACATATGGTAGTGACCAGATGATTTCGGTAGTGACAAAATGAAATGGTAAGTAGTTCAATCCCATAATTTTTAAATAAATGTGTTGTGTGGACTAAAGGGCGGCCCAGAGCACCTTTTGGATGATTTTGGGAGAGAAATGAACATCCATCCAACAGTGCAGTCACTACCGAAACAGTGCAGTCACTACCGAAACAGATAAATTGAACTTGAAAATTTGGTAAAAAATTCATTTCTATGGATTTCATTGTGGAAACCTTCAAGAAATATTTGTAAAAATACTCTTCAGAGAAGGGAAGGAAACACAATCTGAACAGGTCAATAATAATACTTTTTTACTATAGTAAATGTGATGTTTCGGTAGTGACAATTTTTGGAAGAGGAAAAACATTCCAACACATTCTGAAAATACAATATAAAACTTGACTGTTCTTTTACTAGATATGTGTACTTTAGATATGGTACAATATATATACGGACAAAGTTTTGGGAATAAACCATACAAAAATTCAAAATATATCCGACATGACTTTGCATCAATTCGGTAGAATGGCCCATATAACCTTAACACTGTGCATGACAGCAGTTGATGAGGGAGATGTCTTGCTTCACCAAGAAGTTCTCCTCTCGGACTGGTTGGGTACAAGGTTGACTTCGGTCCGTTTTATTGTCGCTCAAACGACACACAGCAACACACACATGCATATTTAGGTGGCGACACAGGGCACACACACACACAGGCCGAGGTCGCAGTGAATTTATTCTCTGCTTTTATCCCATTCCGGACTGTCCTTCCTCCAGGACCCCAGAAGCAGTGGGCAGCTTTTAGGTGCCCGGGGACCAAGTGAAGTGATCCGTCCATCTTGGTCAGGGATGGACAGGAGAGTGGTATGTTCTTCTGCATGTTTTTCTGTTTGGGTACTTAGCGGAGGAAACCCCTTGTGAACACGGGGGAAAACATGCAAACTCCACACAGAAAGGTCGAGAGATAGCCCACCTGAGCACTGGGGAGAACTTACCCCCCAGAGCCAACAGCGCCCAATGCGGGAATCAAACCCATGACCTTCTTGCTGTGAGGTGGCAGTGCAAGCAGCTGAGCCACCGTGCCACAAACATAGCGTTGATCTTCTCCACAACCGCACATCTGACCTGTGAGGGGATTCGTTCTCATTGATCAAACAAGCCATACGTGCCTCCCCCCCTCCCACATCAGTTCTGGGCTGGATAAACAACATGTCCCCCACCCCCCATCTCTGTGGGTGGGAGTTACAGGCCCACCAGTGAGATGCAGAGTTATGTGATATGTGAATGCCAGTTCAATGCAGTGCAGGGCCACCAGAGGGAGTCCTGCTCCCACTGATAAATACTGTATATCAGCTTGCATCAGTCCCTCAGAAAGGAAACAAGTAAAAAAAAAGGACTGAAGACAATCCCCCCCCCAAACCAGAGCTGATAAGTGGTCTCAGTGGGACGATCAGTAGTTCACTTTCCGCTGTGTGTGTGTGCATCTATATGTGTGTGTGCTTCTATATTTGTGTGTGTGTGTGTGTGTGTGTGTGTGAGAGAGAGAGAGTTTGTGTGTGTGCGCATGTGTGTGTGTTTGTGTGTGTATGTGTGTGTGTGTGTGTGTGTGTGTGTGTGCATGTGTGTGTGTTTGTTTGTGTGTGTGGGTGTGTATGTGAATGTATGTGTGTGTGTATGTTTGTGTGTGTGCATGCCTGCGTGTGCATGTTTGTGTGCGATGTGTGTGTGTGTGTGTGTGTGTGTGTGTGTGTGTGTGTGTGTGAGTGTAAATGTGTGTGTGTGTATGTGTGTGTGCATGCCTGCATGTGCATGTCTGTGCGTGTGTGTGTGTATGTGTGTGTGTGTGTGTGTGTGTGTGTGTGTGTGTGTGTGTGTGTGTGTGTGTGTGTGTGTGTGTGTGTGTGTGTGTGTGTGTGCATGTGTGTGTGTGTGTGTGTGTAGCAGCAGCAGCAGCAGCAGGAACAGTGTCAAAGCTGATTATGCTGCCTGGAGTAAACTCACTACCGGGGAGAACCATGTGCATCCTGATGAGGGAAGCTGTGACTGTTCTGTCATATTAGACCACATCTTTGAAACTGCTCCTCATCCTAAGAGTAGGAGCAGATAACAGCTGACTCTGGTCCAGAACTGGACATGACCTGACCTGACCTGACCTGACCTGACCTGACCTGACCTGACCTGACCTGACCTGACCTGACCTGGGCCTGGGCCTGACCTGACTCGGGCCTGATTCTGCATCTACTTAGGTAGCCGTTTCAACACATGCCTTTTACCTACAGCACTGGAGAGACACACACCTATAAACACACACTTAGTTCTGGTGAAACACACACACACACACACACACACACACACACACACACACACACACACACACACACACACACACACACACACACAGCAGAGGGGATCAGGAAGTGGTGATTAAGGACTATCAGATGCTCTTCTCTAAGCAGCTTCCACTGCCTTCAGTGACATATGGCAAGTTTAATCAGAACCGAGTGCCATTGCACTGAGCCACTGATAGCCAACAATGCTGTTAACACTGATATCACACATACCTGTAAACACTGATATCACACATAGCTGTAAACACTGATAGCCAACAATGCTGTTAACACTGATATCACACCTAGCTGTAAACACTGATATCACACATAGCTGTTAACACTGATATCACACACTGCTGTTAACACTGATATCACACATAGCTGTTAACACTGATAGCCAACAATGCTGTTAACACTGATATCACACATAGCTGTAAACACTGATATCACACATAGCTGTAAACACTGATATCACACATAGCTGTTAACACTGATATCACACACTGCTGTTAACACTGATATCACACATAGCTGTTAACACTGACATCACACAAGGCTGTTAACACTGATATCCAACAATGCTGTTAACACTGATATCACACATAGCTGTTAACACTGATATCCAACACTGCTGTTAACACTGATATCACACATAGCAGTTAACACTGATATCACACATAGCTGTTAACACTGATATCCAACACTGCTGTTAACACTGATATCACACATAGCTGTTAACACTGATATGATATCCAACAATGCTGTTAACACTGATATCACACATGGCTGTTAACACTGATATCACACATAGCTGTTAACACTGATATCACACAAGGCTGTTAACACTGATATCCCACACTGCTGTTAACACTGATATCCAACAATGCTGTTAACACTGATATCACACATAGCTGTTAACACTGATATCCAACACTGCTGTTAACACTGATATCACACATAGCTGTTAACACTGGTATCACACATAGCTGTTAACACTGATATCACACATAGCTGTTAACACTGATATCACACATAGCTGTTAACACTGATATCACACACTGCTGTTAACACTGATATCACACACTGCTGTTAACACTGATATCACACACTGCTGTTAACACTGATATCACACATAGCTGTAAACACTGATATTCCACATAACCGTTAACACTGATATCACAGATAGCTGTTAACACTGATATTCCACATAGCTGTTATCACTGATATTCCACATAGCTGTTTACACTGATATCACACATGGCTGTTAACACTGATATTCCACAAGGCTGTTAACACTGATATCACACATAGCTGTTAACACTGATATTCCACAAGGCTGTTAACACTGATATCACACATAGCTGTTAACACTGTAATCCCACATAGCTGTTAACACTGATATACCACATAGCTGTTAACACTGATATCACACATAGCTGTTAACACTGATATCACACATAGCTGTTAACACTAATATTCAACAATGCTGTTAACACTGATATCACACACTGCTGTTAACACTGATATACCACATAGCTGTT
>NW_027666986.1:85000-107500 GCF_963457725.1 Sprattus sprattus | reverse complement strand
TGTGTGTGTGTGTGTGTGTGTGTGTGTGTGTGTGTATCTGTGCGTGTGTGTGTGTGTGTGTGTGTGTGTGTGTGTTTAATGATGGGACGCACATCCGGCTCTTTCAGGAAATATGAATCTCATTCTTCCTTTCTATATATTTTCCTTTCTCCCTCTTGCTCTCTTTCTCTTTCATTCTCTCTTTCTCACACTCTCTCTCTCTCTCTCTCTCTCTCTCTCTCTCTTCTGGTAGAGGCAGCTATGGGGGGCATGCAGAGAAATCTGACAGGAAGGCTATTTTTAATCTCTCTCTCTTTCTCTCTCTTTCTCCCTCTCTCTCTCGCTCTCTTTCTCTCTCTATCTATTTTTCGTTCTGTTTTATTCTCTCCCTTTCCCTGTGTAGCTGGAGGCATTTGGAAAAACACAATTTTCATGCACATTGATGGTGATGATGATGGTGTTGGTGATTATGACAGTGATGATGATGAAGCTGATGATGGTGTTGATGATGTTAACGGTGATGCTGATAACGATGATGATGATGATGATGATGATGATGATGATGATGATGACGATTATCATAACCACCAAAGATCCTGCGAACAATGTCTGCATGGCTGTAGAACATCTCCTGAAAATGGCTCCAGTGTAAAGTTAGAGCCCATGCACCGGCCTGCTGGCCCTCGTAGGATTCCACTGTGTAGCCTATCAGTGGCTGCTGGTTCAGCGTTCTAACTCAATACTGGACCGATTTTTGCCCAAAAGATCTAAAACTTTATCTGAAAAATCCTGAAGTGTCCCTTCAGAAAAGCAAATCTCTGATGAGTTTCAGGCAGGTCCCTGGCTGGTGTGTCTGTGCTGACCCAGGGACAGAGCCCAAGGGCAGATTTAAAGACACAGTCAGCAATTAGTTTCGGTTTCACATTTGCACTCAACAGCCAATGAAACGAAACCCCTCACCAGGACAGTGTACGAACACCAGGGCTGCGTACGAACACCAGGGCAACGTACGAACACCAGGGCTGCGTACGAAAACACCAGGGCTGCGTACGAACACCAGGACTTCGTACGAACACCAGGGCTGCGTACGAACACCAGGGCTGCGTACGAAAACACCAGGGCTGCGTACGAACACCAGGGCTGCGTACGAACACCAGGGCTGCGTACGAACACCAGGGCTGCGTACAAAAACACCAGGACTGCGTACGAACACCAGGGCTGCGTACGAACCCTAGGACTGCGTACGAACCCCAGAGTTTATTTTGACTGCGAACACTGAACGACACACAGAGGACCGTGAGGAGCAAATTGCTGAATTTGACAAAAAGTGTATGGGATTAGAATCACAAACTGTACCAATTGGCAGGAAGTCTCTCTGGCATCAGCTCTCTGCCGGATCAGGGCTGGACCAGCGCCGCAGTCAGCTGCTATCTGGGCTTAGCTCTATCTCTCTGTGAGAGTGAATCATTCTTGCCCCTACACTGACATTACGAGATGACTAACACTCTCTCTCCCAGTTATATGAGACCAGCTAATATACAGACTCTTTCTCTCTCTCGCTCCCTCTCAGAGTTATATGAAGCCAGTTGATACACAGACTCTGTCTCTTCTCTCTCTCTCTCACCCACCCCATCTATCTCCCCCTGCGTCCTCTACCCCCCTCCCCCCTCTATCTCTCTCTCTCCATCCCCCCTGCCCCCTCTAGCCCCCCATTGGCAGGCAGCTCTCTGATCAATGTCAGTGGAATGTTTAGTTTCATTTCTCCAGTCCCACCCCTCTACACACACACACGTAAGCACACGAACACACACACACACAAACACACACGTAAGCAAACACACATGTGTAAGCACACACACACACACACACAAACACACACACACACATGTAAGCACACACACACACACACACCAGACTAAAAGTGTACTGATATGTGCAGAGGGAAAGCAGGCAATGACAGAACTGACTGTTGTATTTATTAAAATGTTCAGGTAATTTTGGGACTACCATTGGCTACCATATGCCCAAAGTAGAAAATCAATATAAGCAACCTTTGATCTAGCCCTCGGAATTCCAGCACACAGGCTAAAAAGAGGTTTTAGCTTCAGATATAAACTTTTCAATAAAAACACATTTGAGACATAATGTATGGGAAGATGAGTCATGCTTCACAGCCATGGCAGCAAGTGCGTTAAGCAAGGACATTGTGGAGGGGGTTACAAGAGTTAACACACACACACACACACACACACGCGCGCACACACACACACATACACACACATGCACATGTCGTTTACACAGCGACAACGTGGAGGGGGTTCAAAGAGTTAACACACACACACACACAGGGTAATGCACGAGCACACACGTAAGCGCACACACACACACACACGTGTGTTAGCACGGAAACACCATGGAGGGGGTTAAAGTGCGCTGGCGTATCTCTGTGACCCAAGGCTGTGTCTCCACCCGGTGCTCTGTGGAGGCCTAGCCATCCTGCCAACGGAGCGCCTCAGGCCGACCGAAACCGAGCCGCCAGACCTTATGAAACCTGACAGGTGTAATCACGCTAAGTGGACCGATCTTGGGCCGCGCCATCGCAATCACGCAGCCGTGAGCGGACACCCCCCCCCCCCCCCACCTACCCCCTATCGCCCGCTTCTCAGATGGCACCATGGTGATGGATGAGATGGAATAACGGGGGCAGCACGCTGTGATTGCAAAGATGTCGCTCTTCTTATTTTCCTCCGCTCCTCAAGAATCCCAAAATGGAGTTGGCAGTCTCTCTGCCACGTTGCCATTAAATAACAGATCGCCTCAAGTGGTGACATCCCCACCACCCCTCTCTGTGATATCGCCATACCTGCAGATGGCTCCTTACACCCCACATGCATATCATAATACCCAATGCATTACTGTCTGGTGGGGGTTATACTCAGGCATTATGTTTCTTCAAAGTGATTAATATCTATCACATATGGATGGCCACAAGCTGAAAAGGGCAATTCTCTTTAGAGTCGAAATATTTGAAAAAACGACGTCGTATTTCAGTCAGTATTCATCCATTTATTCATCATCTGTGCAGATTCAGTGCAGCTACAGAACAGAAGAGTGGAATGGCTTTGGTATTGAGTGTGCTACAGTTGCGCCATTGGGTGTCATTCAGTTCAGCAGTAAGTTATAAAGAATGTGTAGGCCATTGAGTTCAAGTCGTGCCCACGCACTTTTGGACGGCACATTAACTGCATTGCCAATGAATATTAGGTAAGAAAACACAACATCTGCTGATTTTAATGTGACGACGGGTATAAACCACGCCCACCTCCGGTCCTCTATCCAAGGACAGAAACAGATACATTAGTTGGTTCACCACATACAGATAATTGCATCTATGTATGTACACTGTGAACACCTAGCGTTCCAAACGACACGACGAGGGTGTTTTTCAGTAAAACAGGTCAATTTATTAAGGCTTAAATTTACAAACTCAGGTAGTCATCACCGTCATACTCATCATCATCGACATCTTCATCATCGACCAACTCACAGAGGAACACAATCTCATTGGTCCTGGCCATCTTCGGTAGAGCCTCCCAGACCTGGGCAGTCTAAGCCACCTCTCCATGTGGTTGGTAAACCTCTGCTTTAAGCTGAATGTCCTCTTTCATGGCAGTAAGCATGTCCTTTACCTCCCGTCCTTCAGCCCACAGGGTCAGCTTCTCCTTGACCTCCTCTAGGTCCTCATCAGATGGATTGGTCGATGTTCGTTTAATGCCAGATCCAGTCATTCTGCCCTAGTGATGTGTCGTTCGTGAACGATTCGTTCATTTTGAACGAATCCTTACAACGACTCGAGAGTAACGAGTCCTCTCAAAAAAGATTCGTTCTTTTTCTCGTTCATGACCGCGCATCGGGACTGTTGCATTGGCTAAGCCAAGGAAAAAGAAATTATTCGTTGAATGCAGGTCACGTGAAAAATGATCCAAAGACCCGTATCCGAAGACCCAGTCGGAAAAAGAACGAATAATTTCTGTTTCCTCTGGCTGACTGTAGGCTACTGAGCCTATGCAGGTCACGTGGAAAAGGATCCAAAGACCCATATCCGGCAGATGAACGAATCATAGATCCAAAGACACGGTTTGCAAAAGAACGAATCATTGAACGAAAGACCCATATCCGGCAAAAGAACGAATCATTGAACGAAAGACCCGTATCCGGCAGATGAACGAATCATAGATCCAAAGACACGGTTGGCGAAAGAACGAATCATTGACCCAAAGACATGGTTTGCAAAAGAACGAAACATTGAACGAAAGACCCATATCCGGCAAAAGAACGAATCATTGAACGAGAGACCCATATCCGGCAGATGAACGAAACGTTGATCCAAAGACACAGAGTCGGGAGGTGAACGATTAGGTCATCTGTTGTATGCAAGTATTTGGATCAATTTTCACGTGATCTGCATAGGCTCAGCATGGGAAGCTAGAGAAAACCAAAATGTTTCGTTCATTTTGACTGGGTCTTCGGATGCGGGTGTTTGGATATTTTTTCACTTAACCAAGTGTCTATGTTTCTATGTTTAGTAAGACGTGAATGATATTCGTTCACAAGAAATTATTACATGTTTAGTTATTTTAACTTTACATACAGTTCAGTGCAGCGTAATTGTTTGCCGTGATAATTAAATGCTTATGTGATAATAAATGACCATTTCATCCAAACTTTCATAATAGGCTACATTATTTGAATGCAGGAATTTCTTTTAAATTAGTATCTGCTGGTTTACATGCAGTAACCTCCATGAAAATATGATACGTGTTTGTAGTGGACGTATTTACGCCAGGGAATTGGCTATAAAAGCTTTCCCTCTCCCTCCACCTTTCCCTCGTCAGTCCTGCTTCAATCTGACTCTAAACTCTTCGTGTGCGTGTGTGTGTGTGTGTGTATGTGTGTGTGTGTGTGTGTGTGTGTGTATGTGTGTGTGTGTCTGCCGCCGGGCCTGATATATTTATGTGCAAAAACAGATTTGAAGAACCTCCTGGGGAATGGAGTTCCCGAACAACAGCAACAAATCTGTCAGATATCCGCTTTAGCGGACGTTGCAAACCTCAGCAGGAACTCAGGGAGTTTCATTTCGCTTTAATTTATTCATTTATTTATTTATTTCACGGCTTAGTTGCGCAGGTACCAAGGAAGCGTCGGGCTTTGGCGCTGTCAAAGTGACAAAACAACATTGCATAACAGCACTAATCTGAAGGAAGACCCAAATCATCGCAGACGCTTTTGTGAAACTGACTTGAATTGAAGGGATTAGGTGGCCCAGTTCAACCAGCAGGGAGGGAAACAAGGAGGATGATCAGCAGGAAGTCAGCCTGTGTGTTTGTGTGTGTGTGTCTCTATGTGTGTGTGTGCACGCGTGTGCGTGTGTGTGTTTGAAAGGAGGGGTGAATCAGAGAGAGAGAGAGAGAGGTTAAAATGACAAGAACAGAGAGTGCAAAAACAGGATGAGAAAAGAAGGGGCAAGAGAGGAAGAGAAATAGTGAGAAGGCGTGAGAGAGAGAGAGGGAGAGAGAGAGAGAGAGGGAGGAAAGAGAGAGAAGGTGTGAGAAGTGGGAAGAGAGAGGGTGGGGAGAGAGAGAGAGAGGGAGAGAGAGAGAGAGAGAGAGGGAGAGAGAGGGAGAAAGAGAGAGGGAGGGGAGAGAGAGAGAGGGAGGGGAGAGAGAGAGATAGAGAGAGAGAGGGAGAGAGAGAGAGGGAGGGGAGAGAGAGAGAGGGAGGGGAGAGAGAGAGATAGAGAGAGAGAGGGAGAGAGAGAGAGAGCTGGGGCTGACTGTGAGGCCTCTCTCCGTAAGGCGTCTCTCCCTCCTGACAGCCCACAGAAGCTTTAAAGAGCTGCGAAGCAGAGGAGAGATGTGCACACGTCAGTAAAAATGCATTATTGAACACTAACCCTCCTCTCTCTGGTTCCCACCGTCTCATTGTCTCTGAACAACACCCCACACTGTCATCTTCCACCTCTCTCTCTCACGCTTTTATCGTCTCAGGTGACACACACAAATAGCATATCCTTCCCCACAAACACGTGTGTTGTGATAAGGTGGCATTTTCTGTATGTACCTCGCTTGTGTGTGTGTGTGTGTGTGTGTGTGTGTGTGTGTGTGTGTGTGTGTGTGTGTGTGTGTGTGTGTGTGTGTGTGTGTGTGTGTGTGTGTGTGTGTGTGTGTGTTTGTTTGTGTCAACACTCCACCACTGACCCAAATGAAAGACAGAAAAACACCTTTCGATCGCAACCAAATCGATGGGATTTATTAACCTAAAGACATACAAAACAACCCAGGACTTAAAATCAAGACTACAAACACTACTATCAAACACTACCATCAAACACAACAGCAACACAAACATCCAAGGCTGAGCGGCAGCAAGTTCAGCAGTCCCCAAGCTTGAAGCCTCTCCCTTCTGAAGCAGGAACCTGAACTGTTCTGGGCTGTTATCAGTTCAACATGAGACATTAAATCATTTCACAATGACCATTTACACAGCTTCTTTCTTCCATCTATTATTCACTGTTGTCATTCCTCTTTCAGCGCCACTGCAAGACCGAGCGCAAACAGGGAAGAAAGTGGTGTAGACTCCAGAACAACTCAGCTGATGGTTTCCTAATATTATTTTAAGTCCTGCTGTTTAGAAGTATTCACTTCATTCTGAATATGGGCTATTACCTGTGTTTCATAGACATCTGTGCTGATTCCTTCCTTCAAATTCTCACAATACACTTAATTTTTTTTTGTTATTCTTGTGAGAAAATACTTTGCAGACAACCTGAGTATGTTTGGCTTGTTGATTGATATTTGCATATAGGGTGCATTGTTCTTTAATCTGTCATCTTTTCTTCATAAGATGCACTGCTGTGTTGGACTGCTGGGGCGTGCTTGTCATCACAGCACATATAAGAGTTCCCCATGTTGTGATTGGCTCAGAAGACACAGATTCAACAACACAGAGAAATGACCACGCCGTGTCACCGGTCCTAAAAGACTCTGCTCTACTCTAGCTGTCCTATGTGTGCATGCTGTGCATGCCAACACCAGCTCTGATTGGCCACTATGTGTGCAAGCTGTTCATGCCAACACCAGCTCTGATTGGTCACTATGTGTGCATGCTGTTCATGCCAACACCAGCTCTGATTGGTCACTATGTGTGCATGCTGTTCATGCCAACACCAGCTCTGATTGGCCACTATGTGTGCAAGCTGTTCATGCCAACACCAGCTCTGATTGGTTACTATGTGTACATGCTGTTCATGCCAACACCAGCTCTGATTGGCCACTATGTGTGCAAGCTGTTCATGCCAACACCAGCTCTGATTGGTTACTATGTGTGCATGGCAACACCAGCTCTGATTGGCCACTATGTGTGCATGCTCTTCATGCCAACACCAGCTCTGATTGGTCACTATGTGTGCATGCTGTTCATGCCAACACCAGCTCTGATTGGTTACTTTGTGTGCTGCTGTTCATGCCAACACCAGCTCTGATTGGTCACTATGTGTGCATGCTGTTCATGCCAACACCAGCTCTGATTGGTCACTATGTGTGCATGCTGTTCATGCCAACACCAGCTCTGATTGGTCACTATGTGTGCATGGCAACATCAGCTCTGATTGGTCACTATGTGTGCATGGCAACACCAGCTCTGATTGGTCACTATGTGTGCATGCTGTACATGCCAACACCAGCTCTGATTGGTCACTATGTGTACATGCCAACACCAGCTCTGATTGGTCACTATGTGTGCATGCCAACACCAGCTCTGATTTGTCAATATGTGTGTGCTGTACATGCCAACACCAGCTCTGATTGGTCACTATGTGTGTGCTGTACATGCCAACACCAGCTCTGATTGGTCACTATGTGTGTGCTGTACATGCCAACACCAGCTCTGATTAGCCACTGCCTTTGATCTTGCCCTATTTGAGACGTCACAGTGTTTAACACTGAGCTTACTACCTTTCAGATAGAGTCCATAAAGTGCTGGAACAACTGAAACACACACACACACACACACAGTTTTAACACACACTCCCAAGACACCAGTCTCATTGATACCGACCCAAGAGGCCAGTCTTCATTGATACCCTGTCAAGAGAGATCAGTCTTCATTGATACCCTGTCAAGAGAGAGATCAGTCTTAATTGATACCCTGTCAAGAGAGAGATCAGTCTTCATTGATACCCTGTCAAGAGAGATCAGTCTTCATTGATACCCTGTCAAGAGAGAGATCAGTCTTCATTGATACCCTGTCAAGAGAAATCAGTCTTCATTGATACCCTGTCAAGAGAGATCAGTCTTCATTGATACCCAGTCAAGAGAGAGATCAGTCTTCATTGATACCCTGTCAAGAGAGAGATCAGTCTTCATTGATACCCTGTCAAGAGAGAGATCAGTCTTCATTGATACCCTGTCAAGAGAGATCAGTCTTCATTGATACCCTGTCAAGAGAGAGATCGGTCTTCATTGATACACTGTCAAGAGAGATCAGTCTTCATTGATACCCTGTCAAGAGAGAGATCAGTCTTCATTGATACACTGTCAAGAGAGATCAGTCTTCATTGATACCCTGTCAAGAGAGAGATCAGTCTTCATTGATACCCTGTCAAGAGAGAGATCAGTCTTCATTGATACCCTGTCAAGAGAGAGATCAGTCTTAATTGATACCCTGTCAAGAGAGATCAGTCTTCATTGATACCCTGTCAAGAGAGATCAGTCTTCATTGATACCCTGTCAAGAGAGAGATCGGTCTTCATTGATACCCTGTCAAGAGAGAGATCGGTCTTTATTGATACCCTGTCAAGAGAGAGATCAGTCTTCATTGATACCCTGTCAAGAGAGATCAGTCTTCATTGATACCCTGTCAAGAGAGATCAGTCTTCATTGATACACTGTCAAGAGAGATCAGTTTTCATTGATACCCTGTCAAGAGAGAGATCAGTCTTAATTGATACCCTGTCAAGAGAGATCAGTCTTCATTGATACCCTGTCAAGAGAGATCAGTCTTCATTGATACCCTGTCAAGAGAGAGATCAGTCTTCATTGATACCCTGTCAAGAGAGAGATCGGTCTTTATTGATACCCTGTCAAGAGAGAGATCAGTCTTCATTGATACCCTGTCAAGAGAGATCAGTCTTCATTGATACCCTGTCAAGAGAGATCAGTCTTCATTGATACACTGTCAAGAGAGATCAGTTTTCATTGATACCCTGTCAAGAGAGAGATCAGTCTTAATTGATACCCTGTCAAGAGAGATCAGTCTTCATTGATACCCTGTCAAGAGAGATCAGTCTTCATTGATACCCTGTCAAGAGAGAGATCAGTCTTCATTGATACCCTGTCAAGAGAGATCAGTTTTCATTGATACCCTGTCAAGAGAGATCAGTCTTCATTGATACCCTGTCAAGAGAGTTGCCTGGTGAGGCGTGTCAGAACAGCCTCCTGATATAACCCATTGTACTCTCTGGGCCCTAACTGAACTGACGGCCAACTGGCAATGAGCAAAGCGATGAGAAAAAAAGGCAATGCTCACCACGCATGAACTATAGCTAATTTAAAAACTTAATTTTGCCAACAAAGGTGTGTCAGTGCAAAACTCACACACGCCACGCCATAACTTTACATCATGCGCTGGACTTTGGAATGGAATTAAGGCCTCAGTCTCTCCTGCTTTCTTGTGTTGGTTGCTCTCTCTATCGTTCTATTTACCACTCTCCCTGTCGCTCTTTCTATCATTCTCTCTATCTCTCTCTCTATGGTGATCTCTTATCCCCCCCTCCAGTCTGCTATTTCCCTCCAGTCTTTCTCATTCCACTCATGCAGCTCCTCAAAGCCAACCTCTTTCTAAAAGATGCCTTTCAGTCTTTCAAAACCATCACCCCCTGAAAAATGACTGAGGAAAAGGAAGGGGGGAAAAAACCGAACAAAAAGAGAACAGGGGGTTCTGGGTTGGGTTGCGTTGGGCTTCCCTGTTTCAGTCAGCGGGTCCAGCAGCTGTGCTCTTTCTGCACGCTGCCTCAGGAGACGGTGGATTGCGACCCGTGGCGCCGCCAACCCTGAAGCGCACACTCTCATTCTAGTCCCGGCTGAGGGGTTTTCCGCTAATTCAATTAATGGGGTTTCTAAAAGTCATTCCCCGTCACTCTCTCTCAAACTCACACACTGTTTTGTATTTTACTTTTAAATTCCCAACAGCACACCCCAGACAGACAGACAGACAGACACAGACACAGACACAGACACAGACACAGACACAGACACAGACACAGACACAGACACAGACACACACACACACACACACACACACACACACTCACACTCAGACACACACACACAGACAACAGCGGACCCCAGAGTATTCTCCCCCTTTCTCCCGCTCCTTCTGTAATGAGTGTGTTGCTCTGCTCTGCGTCTGTGCTGTCTGAGAGGGAGTCAGGCGGCGCGGCGAGCCATCTGTCTGCCGCGCGGCCCGTAGGAGTGCAGACTCCGGCAGAAGAGGCTGTGACCATCCATGCGTCAACTTCTGTGTCATTAAAACTTCTTTGTTTCTCCCCCTGGAACTTTGAGGCGAGGATTTCTCAGACAGCGGTTCCCAAAGCTCCACATCCAACCCTAACTGGGCCCGTCTCTCTCTCTCTCTCTCTCTCTCTCTCTCTCTCTCTCTCTCTCTTGCTCACACACACACACACACACACACACACACACACACACACACACACAGCACCCCACATCCACCCCAACTGGGCCGGTCTCTCTCACTCTATCTTTCACACACACACACACACACACACACACACACACACACACACACACACACACACACACAGCACCCCACATCCACCCCAACTGGGCCGGTCTCTCTCACTCTATCTTTCACACACACACACACACACACACACACTCTCTCACACACACACACACACACACACACACACACACACACACACACACACACACACACACACACACACACACACACACACACACACACACAGCACCCCACATCCACCCCAACTGGGCCGGTCTCTCTCACTCTATCTTTCACACACACACACACACACACACACACACACACACACACACACACACACACACACACACACACACACACACAGCACCCCACATCCACCCCAACTGGGCCGGTCTCTCTCACTCTATCTTTCACACACACACACACACACACACACACACACACACACACACACACACACACACACACACACACACACACACACACACACACAGCACCCCACATCCACCCCAACTGTGCCCATCTCCTAGGCACTATTTATTCAGCATGATGAAGCAGCAGTTCATCTACCATGTTTATTTAAACTGAACTCACACCAAAAAACGGCACTTTAGGCAGCACACAAAAATCCCTTGCTATCTAATACAGCATTTGGAGAATTCATTTTAAAGTGAGCTCATATACATGAATGGATGTATACATTTCTTATGTGCGCCTAGTTTATCCTAAAGTGAGGTGTGTGTGTGTGTGTGTGTGTGTGTGTGTGTGTGTGTGTGTGTGTGTGTGTGTGTGTGTGTGTGTGTGTGTGTGTGTGTGTGTGTGTGTGTGTGTGTGTGTGCGTGTGCGTGTGCGTGTGCGTGTGCGTGTGCGTGTGCGTGTGCGTGTGCGTGTGCGTGTGTGTGTGTGTTGAAGGAGGGGTGAAGCAGAGAGAGTAAGGTATACCCACTGTAAATGTATAAGATCACTGATGATTGTAATGGTTGGGTTCCTCATTGTGCCCTATGACTGATGTGCAACAGAGGACAAAAAATGATGCAGACTTTGTAGACTTGGTACTATACAATTCCAACTTTAATGTAGTATTCAATAAATAAAATTAGAGACCAATGGCTATCCAATACAAACAGCGCTCTTTTTTTATACCTTTCAAATCTTCTAGCAATGTGTTTCACCACACACATAAACATCAGCAATGAGCAGGGCAAATGAAATGTATCGTTTCTGTGAAATCACAGCCATCCCGCATGCTCTCTCTCTCTCTCACACATACAAACACACACACGCACACACACACACGCACACACACGCATTTACATGTATATACACACTAGCTCACAATCCCATTTTTTTTTTTATGGAATTAAGTGATTTAGAAAGAACTCTAAAGAACTATTGTGCATTTTGCAATACGTTTAAACTTGGTTAACCCAGGGTAAAAATGATCCTGTCTTTTGTGATTCAGGCCCCAAATATCTTTGAAGTGATAACACGATAAGATAAGCACACTTGGAAAGTTTAAAAAACAGTTCCCTTTAAAGCAGTTATTCTTTATCAAATAGTACAACATATAAAATCAAACACACACACACACACACACACACACACATTTCGTCATCAGTAAGTAAAATAGTAAAAGAGAGATGAAAAGATAAAAGACTGACGAGGTTCACAGACATGCGGAGTTCAGGAGTGGAAAATTACAACAGGACGGCACGTGTGTGTAACTGACGTACACCGACTGTGAAATACACACCACCCACGAGCCGAAACACACACCAGCGTAGGACAAGCATGCAAAGACTTCACACTCGCGCACACACAGTATAGAATTTCACAGGGACTTTAACTGTGTGTGTGTGTGTGTGTGTGTGTGGTGTGTGTGTGTGTGTGTGTGTGGCATGCGAGGGTGATAAGTATGTGTGAAGCACACTGTGTGTGTGTGTGTGTGTGTCTCAGGGTGTGTGTGAGTTTTTCATTGTCTTGTGCTTCTCCGGGGGTGATGATTATCTGATTATATAGAAAAAACCCTTGGCTTTATATTGTAATGGGAGAAGGAGACCAGGAGTGTTTTGATTTCATGATGTGTGATCTGATAAATATCACACTCCTGAGAATCCGTCTGACTGCAGCATACTGTGTGTGTGTCTGTGTGTGTGCAATTAAGCAGGAAGTTGTGTGTGTGCTTGATTCTGGCCATGCTTGTGTGTGTGTGATTCTCGGTTTATCTTCAGTTGTGTGTGCTTTATTCTTGCTTTGGCTTTGTCTGTGTGCGTGTGTGTGTGTGTGTGTGTGTGTGTATGTGTGTGTGTGTGTGTGTGTGTGTGTGTGTGTGTATGTGTGTGTGTGTGCGCATGTGGGTGTGTGTGCTTTGTAATGTCACTGAGTTTTGTCTCGGGGTGAATCGGTTAGTCTGCTCTGCCTCTGTGTGGGGGGTATGAGTGTGTGAAGTGTGTGTGAAGTGTGTGTCCAGTGTGTGTCCAGTTTGTGGACTGTGTGTCCAGTGTGTGTGTCTGGTGTGTGAAGTGTGTGTCCAGTGTGTGTGTGTGCAGGAAGTATCGGTGTGCTGCTGTATAGCCTCTTATAAAGGATGAACAGTAGCCAGTGGAGAATATAAAGACAGCAAAGATTGCCCTTCTCCTTTGCAGTGAGTACAGCTGTTGGCTTGCCCTGAAGACGCCGCCATGATGGCTTTCATCCGCGTTTGGGAGGAGGCCGAAGGCAGAACTCTTCCCTCCTGTGCCCTGCCGCTGCATCATCATCACCCTCCCAAACTCAAACCCCCTCTCTCCCATCCCCACTATCTTGAGGTAATAAAGGGTTATTTGTAGGGATCTAATTAGGCTTGGGGTGTGTTTTTTGTAATAAGGAGAGCAGTTAACAGTTGATTAACTGTGCTTGTAGTGTATGAGGGCGAGAAATAACCTTAAAAAGAATACCACAGTGCCCCCCCGCCCCCCCCCCCCATCTCCTTTCGCCCACTGATGCTACGCAAACGCAACGACACAGAGACAATGACTCTTTTCACGCGTTGCCTAGCAACAAGGAGCGCTAAAAATACTAAGTGCACACACTTTCCCTCTCTCCATCTCTCTGCCTGGTATTAATATAAGGTACGTGTGTCTAAATACCCACACGGTTATTAAAACCCACTCTGCATAAACCCTCAGGGTCCTGGGCGCACTCCCAGGGCTGAACCCCCCCCCCACCCTCACCCTCACACACACACACACACACACACACACACACACACACACACACACACACACACACACACACACACACACACACACACACACACACAGACACACACACACACAGACACATGCACACACACACACACACACACTCAGACACACACACACACACACACACACACACAGACACACACACACACACACACACAAACACACACACACACACACACACACACACACACACACACACACACACACACACACACACACCTCACTTCACAGGGGGAAAGGGGACGGGCTAACAGTGCCACAGTCAGTACCTCCACGGCAGCGAGAGCTGGAGCAACAGGTCTCCAGTCTCCTGTGGGTAGGAAAGACGTATTTATGGATCAGAGCCTACGCATCCCCGCCGAGAGCTCTGCAGTGACGCGCATCAGAATGCCTGCGTGTGTGTGTGTGTGCGTGTGTGCGTGTGTGCGTGTGTGCGTGCGTGTGTGCGTGTGTGCGTGTGTGCGTGTGTGCGTGCGTGTGTGTGTGTGTGTGCGTGTGCGTGTGTGCGTGTGTGTGTGTGTGGAGAACAACAGCATCTGAGCTTTTTTTCTGTTCATTTAATAAAACCCTAACCCTAACCCGGTTAACAGTCACAGGGAGTGTTTAAAACATTACCTTACACACAAACAGCAGAGGTTTCTCTGAGCTGGGTTTTGAGATGAGATGCTATTTCAGGATTCATATGAACACATCGAAGGGGAAGCGGGCCTGAAATAAGCTTTCAAGAAGCTCAGATTCTTGTGCTGTCAAAGACCAACAACTGGCAAAAGTCAATACTGGGACAAGCATTGTATAAGTAAGGGATAATGTATAGAACGCAGGTCATTGTCGGGAAAATAAGCCCCGACAGGGCGAACAGCACCCCGACGCGAAGCGGAGGGGTGTTGATTCACCGTGAAGGGGCTTATTTTCCCGACAATGACCGGCGTTCTATACATTATCCCGCTTATTATACGGCTAAAACTAAAAAAATTACTTAACACAGTGTGTCTTTTTACAATGTATTTGCTTTTGTTACTATACGTAGTGAGGTTAAAAAGCAGAGAAATAGTTTGCCAAAGACGTTGAACTTCAAAGACAGTTGAACATTCTTTAGAACACAGCTGCTCAACCGTCCGCTGAAACTCCATTGATAAGTTATCGTACTACTTGCGGAGTGCTACGAAAGACGTGAATTAGAGGCAAAAAGGCCACTTTCCTTGACAGCGGTCATTAAGTCCATAGCAACGGTCAGTTATCGGAAAATAGTTGACCGCAGAACGTTGGGAAGCCCCATTCAAGTGAATGGAGCATTCTACAGCATTAAGAAGAGCCGTGTAATAACTTGGATTAGTTGGCACCAGACCTCAGTTATACAAAAAAAACACTTCTCTCCGCTCCTCTCTCCTCTCTCTCTGTTTCTTTGTCTTTCTTGCTCTCCTCTCTGTTCCTCTCTGTTTCTCTCTCTTTCTCGCTCTCTCCTCTCCTCTCTGTTCCTCTCTGCTTCTCTCTCTTTCTCGCTCTCTCCTCTCCTCTCTGTTCCTCTCTCTTTCTCGCTCTCTCCTCTCCCCTCTGTTCCTCTCTGTTTTCTCTCTCTTTCTCGCTCTCTCCTCTCCTCTCTGTTCCTCTCTGTTTCTCTCTCTTTCTCGCTCTCTCCTCTCCTCTCTGTTCCTCTCTGCTTCTCTCTCTTTCTCGCTCTCTCCTCTCCTCTCTGTTCCTCTCTGTTTCTCTCTCTTTCTCGCTCTCTCTCCTCTCCTCTCTGTTCCTCTCTGTTTCTCTCTCTTTCTCGCTCTCTCCTCTCCCCTCTGTTCCTCTCTGTTTTCTCTCTCTTTCTCGCTCTCTCCTCTCCTCTCTGTTCCTCTCTGTTTCTCTCTCTTTCTCGCTCTCTCCTCTCCTCTCTGTTCCTCTCTCTTTCTTGCTCTCTCCTCTCCTCTCTGTTCCTCTCTGTTTCTCTCTCTTTCTCGCTCTCTCCTCTCCTCTCTGCTCCTCTCTGTTTCTCTCTCTTTCTCACTCTCTCTCTTTCTAAGACCGACAGCAGCAGCAGCATCAGCTTCAGAGAGACCTGCCTCGCGCGCTCACAACTTCCTGCACCCTGGAAACAGCTGCTCCGGTGGGTGGCACAGATGGCACAGGAGGAAGACAAGGGGAGACGATGCCCTCTGGGCACCAGTTATACAACGCCAACCAGAGCACTCATGCAAACTTCACCAGAGGCAGACCCGCAAACCCATGTGAAGAGAGAGAGAGGGAGTAAGAGGGAGAGAGAGAGAGAGAGGTAGGGAGAGACGGAGGTAAAGGATGAGAGAAGAGGAGGGAGGGGAAGTTAGAGAGAGAGATAGAGAGAGAGAGGGAGGGAGGGAGAGACGGAGGTAAATAATGAGAGAAGAGGAGGGAGGGGAAGTTAGAGAGTAAGAGAGAGAGAGAGAGGGAGAGAGAGAGAGAGAGGGAGGGAGAGACGGAGGTAAAGAATGAGAGAAGAGGAGGGAGGGGAAGTTAGAGAGTAAGAGAGAGAGATGGAGAGATAGAGAGAGGGAGAGAGAGAGAGAAGGAGGGAGGGGAAGTTAGAGAGTATAAAATAATGAGAAAGTTAGAAAGTAAGAGAGAAAAGGAAAACATGAAAGCATGAAAGTTAAATGAAGATTGGAATAAGGAGGAGACCAGTTTAAAAATGATGAATTAAGGGAGGTGAAGAATGGTGAGAAAGCGAGGCAGAGAAAGAATGAACCAGGAAGAAAGGAAGAGAAAGAAGAAAGAGAGGGAACAAGCAAGCGAAAGAGGAGAGAGAGAGGGAGAGCAAGATAGAGAACTAAAACGGCATGCGTGGCCCGAGCTCCCTGACTGTCTGCCTCCCTGTGTGTCTGCCTCCCTGTGTGTCTGCCTCCCTGTGTGTCTGCCTGACTGTGTGTCTGCCTCCCTGTGTGTCTGCCTCCCTGTGTGTCTGCCTGACTGTGTGTCTGCCTGACTGTGTGTCTGCCTCCCTGTGTGTCTGCCTGACTGTGTGTCTGCCTCCCTGTGTGTCTGCCTCCCTGTGTGTCTGCCTGACTGTGTGTCTGCCTGACTGTGTGTCTCCCTGCCTGCCTGACTGTGTGTCTGCCTGACTGTGTGTCTCCCTGCCTGCCTGACTGTGTGCCTGCCTCCCTGTGTGTCTGCCTGTGTGTCTGCCTGACTGTGTGTCTGCCTGCCTGCCTGCCTGCCTGCCTGTGTGCCTGTCTGTGTGCCTGCCAGCCTGACTGTCTGCCTGCCTGTCTTCCTGTCTGCTTGCCTGTGTGTCTGCCTGCCTGTGTGTCTGCCTGCCTGTGTGCCTGCCTGACTGTCTGCCTGACTGTGTGTCTGCCTGTCTGCGTGCCTGCCTGTGTGTCTGCCTGCCTGTGTGCCTGCCTGTCTGTGTGCCTGCCTGCCTGCCTGCCTGTCTGCCTGCCTGTGTGTCTGCCTGCCTGTGTGCCTGCCTGTCTGTGTGCCTGCCTGCCTGCCTGCCTGTCTGCCTGCCTGTGTGTCTGCCTGACTGTGTGCCTACTGGGCCGGTAGCTTCAGCACTGCAGTCCACAGATGGAGCCCCTGATTGCCATGAACCCTGATGAGTGCAGCTCATCTCCTGCTAACATGTAGTTAACATGCACATAACCCCTCATTACTGCTGCAGACGCTGCAGGAGGCTGGGGGCCCGAGAGAGAGGCTGATTCTGGGTCGGAACCAGGACAGAACCGGGCCTGACCCGCCACATGATTCCTGCCGGAACAGAGCCGGAGACTCAGCCAGAGGGAGGAGCTATTTTTTTTGCTGTCATCTCCACCCAACCTCCCTAAAAAAAAAAGAAACACTACTGCTGTCCATTTCTGCCATAGTTGCTAAGTAACACACAGCTTCTCCAAATCAAAAGCTGCGGGCTGAAATCAATTCACGCCAAACAGACGACAGGAAATTAATTGAATTTTGAAGTGTTTTGTTCTCTGGGCTTTTCTTCTCACAGAGGGCACACTGAAGATTCCCACAACAACAAAAAAAACAAAGAGAAAAATACATTACACACTTCGGTTGAATCTTGGGCACCAGGCTTTAAAGATAAATAATTTTCTCAAACACACACACACACAAACACACACATACCGGGAGTGAATAAATGCCACAACAGTCTTCTTCTCTACCTTTGATGAAGTTTGTGCTTCAGAGCTTTCTCTCTCCTCTGTTTCTTCTCTCTCTCTCTCACACAGACACTCTCTCACACACACACACACACACACACACACACACACACCCTGACAGCAGAAGGACAGCCGTGCTGTGTGTGCTGTACTGAGGCCTGTGCCCAGCAGGAGCAAACTGTTGAAAGCTCATTACACACGCTTGGGCCAGCTATGACAGCAGGAGTCAAACAAGACCGTAACTTGTGCTCCTCTGTTTGTGTGTGTGTGTGTGTGTGTGTGTGTGTGTGTGTGTGTGTTTGTGTGTGTGTGAGAGAGAGAGAGAGCGAGACTGCCTAACTGTCACATTGTGTATGTGCTTGTCACAGTATGTCCATGTTTTGTGTCTCAATCTTTGTCACCCTGTGTGGGTGTATTTGTGCCAGAGTGTATATGTGTGTGTGTGTGTGTGTGTGTGTGTGTGAGAGAGCGCAACAGAACTCTAGGCAGTGATACAGTAGATCAGTGGCTGTGCTTGGTCTCTGCTCCGCATCACATTCAGTCAGTGTGTGTTTACACATGATGTGGCTCAGACTGTGCTGCTGACATCCACACAGCTGGAAGAGGAGTCTGGACCATAACCAGCCCACATCTGGCTCACATCTGGCCCCCATCCGGCCCAGGACCGGGGGACATCTGGGATATCAGACACCACTCCCTCCATATCCCTCTTTTCCTCCATCTCTCCTCCTCTGACCTATACGTAAACATGCAGTCTCTCTCACTAATACAGTCAGTCACATTCACACACACACACACACACACACACATACATACACCCTCTGTCCCTCCCCCATCGCGCACACACACACACACACACACACACACACACACACACACACACACACACACACACACACACACACACACACACACACACACACACACACACACACACACACACACACACACACACACAGACTCATCACTCATACCCTCTGTCCCTCCCCATCACACACACACACACACATATATATATATATATAGAGAGAGAGATATATAGATACATAGATAAGGAATATCAATAGTCATAGTCTTCTTAATAAACATCAACGTGTTGCTGTGAGGTCTCCTCCTGCTTATCTGGGCATTGGTTTGGTCTCAGTCGGTTCCGTTCCGTCTGTAATAATAGTAGTGGACCCCCTCCCACCCCTACACCTCCCCCAGGATCCAGGAGCCGTTTCAGCCCAAACCTAAACCTGAACCAGAACCAGTGGGTCCTGCTCACGTAGCGTTAGTTTGAAGTCCAGATCTGAACAGTCCTCCATTGCAATGTTAAACCCTAACCCCTCACCTCGTTTGAAACCCAAAACACAGTAATAATTTCCAAAAAAGAATTTCACTAGACAAGCACATGACACCTGACACTTTAAAAAAAAGAAGAGCTGGGGGCATGGCAGCAGGCATTGAAGAAGAGGGACTATGGATAGCAAGAAGGGACAAAAAAAAGGGAATGGTGAGTCGGCATCTCGGCGACGCTTGGCTGTAAACTTCTCGTCTTCTCAGACATGGAGGAAAGGAGGTGGAGAAAGAGAAGCACAATGTTTGTTTGTCTGTTTGTTTGTTTGTTTTCTTCAGACAGAGAACCTTAATAAATATGCCAGTAAATAAACAGATAAAAGGAATAGTGTGAGTTCAGCGGCTCATCGTGGGGTAGTAGTAGTGGCCCCCCCTAGCTCGCCGGCGTCAGGATCGTCATAGTAACTCCTTATGTAAACACTGTACTGGAACACTGATAGATATACACGGCCACAGAGAGGAAGAGTGAGAGAAGGAGGGAGGGAGAGAAAGAGCTGTTCATTCTGTTCCGTGTCCGTGCTCTTATTCTCTGAACCCGTTCCTTTCCTTGTGCCTTAGTCACTCCTTCATTTGAACTTTTCGCTCCTTCCCTCTCTTATATTCTTTATTATTAAAACTAAATAATAATAATCTCTCTCTAACACACACTGGATCCCACTGGCCACCAGTAGCAGCGGTAAAAGTGGTACATTTTCTATTGTTGGCTATGGTTTGGCAGCGGAGTGGTTGACACCGCTAGCTACGCTAGTGACACTAGTTATGCTAGTGACGTGGGAGCAGAGTGTTGATTCGAGTTGAACTTGGCTCAGCTTCCAGAGCTTTCCAGGGGCGGGACACTTCTTTCTTTCTACAAAAAAAGCTTAGCAACGAGATAAAACTTTGTTTTAAACGAAATAGAATTATTATGATCTGAGCGTTTGTATCGTTATTTTCAGTGTGATCCCAGCATCACCCCTTTCCTCTCTTTCTGTATGACTTTCTTCTTATCTTTCTCCACTCCATCTATCACTCTATCCATCACTCCATCCATCTTTCTCTTCCTCTCTGCTCCCCTCTTTCACTCTTCCTCTCTCCATCTCTCCATCTCTCCCCCCAACCCCCCCCCCTCCCGCTCAGAACGTGGGCAAGTAGCAGTAGGCATCGAGGGCGGACATCAGGATGTAGAGGAGCCAGAAGGAGACGAAGACCGCCGATGTGATGAGCTTGACCCCGCGCGGCCCGCCCAACTCTGCCCCGGCCACCCCAGGCCGCCGGCGGTACAGCAGGATTGTCACACACACCAGCGCCAGGATGGTGAAGAGGGTCACGGAGAGGGTCAGCGAGCCCGGCGGCACGAGGAAGGGCTTGCCCTTGCTTTGCCAGTAGACGGCGGCGATGGTCCACGCCACGCCGATGCCCAGGAACACGTTGACGGCGTTGCTGCCCGTCACGTTGCCGATGGACGCGTCGGCGTACTGGTCCTGGATGGCTGCCACTTTACTGGCAAAGGTGTCTGGGGGCGAGAGACACAGGTAGAGAGAGAGAGAGGGAGGGAGGGTGTGGGTGGGGGGGCGAGAGAGGGGGTGTGAGAGAGAGAGGGGGTGGGTGGAGAGGGGAGAGGGAGAGAGAGAGAGAGAGAGAGAGAGAGGGAGGGAGGGTATGGGGGGAGGGTGGGGGGAGGGAGAGAGAGAGAGAGAGAGAGAGAGAGGGAGGAGAGGGAGAAAGGGAGAAGGAGAGTGAGAGAGATGGAAAATGGGGGGGGTTAGGAAGAGAGAGGGGGGGGCAGAGGGGAAGAGAGAAAAAGTGAAGAAGTGTAGAGACACAAAACAGAGTGAGAGAGAATCAAAATAGAGCAAAAGTGGAAAAGATCCAGGCATGCTAAAAAGGACGTTAACACCTTCTCAGGTGTGCGTGTCATCAATGTGGAGATCACTTGGATCACAGTCATTACAGGAGTGTCTGGGTGCTCATGTTTTTAGGTCAGGGAACCACAGAGAATGACACACAGAGAATGACACACAACAATCACTGGATCTGCAGGCAACAAACTACAAGACACAGACTACAAGGCAATTAAACAAGAGCACGACAGAGAGGGAGTGATGGAGAGATGGAGAGATGGAGAGAGGAAGAGAGTGCAACAGAGAGGGGCATGGAGAGAGAGAGAGAGGGGGAAGGAGAGAGAGAGAGTGCAGCAGAGAGAGAGAGATAGAGTAAGGAAGAGAGCGTAACAGAGAGGGGCATGGAGAAAGAGAGGGGGAAGGAGAGAGAGAGAGGGGGAAGGATAGAGAGAGAGAGTGCAGCAGAGAGAGAGAGATAGAGTAAGGAAGAGAGCGAGAACAGAGAGGGGCATGGAGAGATAGAGATGGAGAGAGGAAGAGATGGGGATGGACAGAGGAAGAGAGCACAACAGAGACAGGGAGATGGAGGGAGAGAGAGAAAGAGATGGATGGATGGAGGGACACACATGCTGTTCAGTGTCAGAGGCTAGGGAGGGTTGACAACTAGACTCTGTTAGAGTCCAAACCATTTACTCCCGTCCACACACGCGCGCGCGCGCGTACACACACACACACACACACACACACACACACACACACACACACACACACACACACACACACACACACACACACACACACATACACACACACATACACACACACACACCAAACACACACACACACACATACACACACACACACACACACACACACACACACACACACACACACACACACACACCAAACACACACACACACACACACACACACACACACACACACACACACACACACACACACACACACACACCAAACACACACACACACACACACACATTCATCCGGAGCACTCAGAAACACAAAGATGTATCTCTGTGTACACTACACATAGGCGCTCACCCAAGCACACACAGAGGAAGATAAACACACCCCAAGGAGTAGAGTGAAGACGGAGAGAGAACACGAGCGCCTAAGTGAACAAACACAATGGCTGAGCACCAGAAACATAACGGCTGAAGAGATAATAGCACAAAC
>NW_027666986.1:62500-72500 GCF_963457725.1 Sprattus sprattus | reverse complement strand
CTGACTAACTCTCTCCTCTCTCCTCTCTCCTGACTAACTCTCTCCTCTCTCCAGACTAACTCTCTCCTCTCTCCTCTCTCCTCTCTCCTGTCTAACTCTCTCCTCTCTCCTGACTAACTCTCTCCTGACTAACTCTCTCCTGACTAACTCTCTCCTCTCTCCTCTCTCCTCTCTCCTGACCAACTCTCTCCTCTCTAACTCTCTCCTCTCTCCTCTCTCCTGACTAACTCTCTCCTCTCTCCTCTCTCCTCTCTCCTGACTAACTCTCTCCTGACTAACTCTCTCCTCTCTAACTCTCTCCTCTCTCCTCTCCACTCTCCACTCTCCACTCTCTCCTCTCTCCAGACTAACTCTCTCCTCTCTCCTCTCTCCTGACTAACTCTCTCCTCTCTCCTCTCTAACTCTCAACTCTCTCCTCTCTCCTCTCTAACTCTCTCCTCTCTCCTCTCTAACTCTCTTCTCTCTCCTCTCTCCTCTCTCCTCTCTCCTGACTAACTCTCTCCCCTCTAACTCTCTCCTCTCTCCTCTCTAACTCTCTTCTCTCTCCTCTCTCCTCTCTCCTCTCTCCTGACTAACTCTCTCCCCTCTAACTCTCTCCTCTCTCCTCTCTAACTCTCTCCTCTCTCCTAAAACTCATGTGCAGACAGATCCTCCATCTTCTCTCTCCCCATCCCCTCCTCCTCTTGGCCATTGTCTCCTTCCTGTGGTGTCCTCCCTCTCCACCCTGCTGTGTGTCCACAGAGGCAGAGCTAACCCATTAGCCCAAACAGCAGCTGGCTCCAGGCTACATCTGGCCCACATCTGGCCCTAATCTGGCCCACAGTGGGCCCTGATCTGTTCTGGGGGAGGCGGGGTGTTCTCCATTAATTACAAAACCACCTTTATCACAAATCATTAACCCTCCCCCTTTCTGATGCCGAAGAACTCCCACCACACACACACGCACAAACACGCACACACACACACACACACACACACACACACTCACACTCACACGCATACACACACTCACACACACACGCACACACACACGCAAACACACACGCACACACACACACACACACACACACACACACACACACACACACACACACACACACACACACACACACACACACACACACACACACACACACACACACACACAACCCCCTCTTCCCCACACTCTTGATTACATTCCAGTGACCTAATTAATGTGGTATGTAGAGTGTGTTGGTGTGTGATATGGGTGCAGTGGTAATCCATGGAGCCTATTTAAAGCTGGGCCTGGCATCGCACACTAATCACCTCGACAACACAGGGCTGAACTACCACAGAACGCAGCCACCAGCTCCACGCGGACACACACACACACACACACACACACACACACACACACACACTAATTACCTCGACAGCACAGGGCTGAACTACCACAGAACGCATCCTCCAGCTCCACGCAGGACGTGAGTGGCGGAACACAGGCACAGAACAATGGAACGTTACAAAGACACTGTAACATGGATTGTAGGAAGAGCTTAAAAGAGTTAGCAAAAGCTGAGTTAGTGGAACAATAAATTCAACAATTTTTCTGAGCTTGGAACGTGGACTGTGGATTTAGAGATGCCAGAACACAGGTTCTTAACCATGATGAGTGAAAGCACTCATAAAACTTGAGGTGTGGAACGTGTTGACTGTGACAGGTGGAACATTGCGAGTGGAATGAGCCGGTGTAGCGCCCCACTCCAGGGACGGTTGCCACTACGCCCACAGGACGGGCGGCGCCACACGCCAGCAGACAGAGATGGATGGTGGAGAGAAAGCAATAAAACAAGAGCAGAGTTAATAGGCCGTGGGCCGCCTTATTAAACAGGTGGGGGGGCAGAGAGGGGCTCAGACACCACCGCATTAAACAGGTGGGGGGGCAGAGAGGGGCTGAGACACCACCGCATTAAACAGGTGGGGGGGCAGAGAGGGGCTGAGACACCACCGCATTAAACAGGTGGGGGGGCAGAGAGGGGCACAGACACCACCGCATTAAACAGGTGGGGGGGCAGAGAGGGGCTGAGATGATGTTCTCTGATCCGTTCTGTTATCTGATCCGGCTCACATCTGTTCTGGATCCGGCTCACATCTGTTCTGGATCCGGCTCACATCTGTTCCAGGTCCTGCTCACATCTGTTCTGGATCCGGCTCACATCTGTTCCAGGTCCGGCTCACATCTGTTCCAGGTCCGGCTCACATCTGTTCTGGATCCGGCTCACATCTGTTCTGGATCCGGCTCACATCTGTTCTGGATCCGGCTCACATCTGTTCCAGGTCCTGCTCACATCTGTTCTGGATCCGGCTCACATCTGTTCCAGGTCCGGCTCACATCTGTTCCAGGTCCGGCTCACATCTGTTCTGGATCCGGCTCACATCTGTTCTGGATCCGGCTCACATCTGTTCTGGATCCGGCTCACATCTGTTTTCTGATCCGAGTCACATCTGTTCTGGATCCGAGTCACATCTGCTCTCTGATCCGGCTCACATCTGTTCTGGATCCGAGTCACAAAATCAATTCCACATATCCTGCTGGGATTTATTCTCCTCTACTGACCAGGAGGACCATACATTCCATATTTCCTGCTGCGATTCATTCTCCTCTGCTGACCAGCGGGGCCAAACAGCAGTTTCAGCTATCCGCACTGGGCATGAGGAGAAGGGCTACCTCACAGCGTGGAGAGGTAGTTTGAATCTTTGCTTTGCTTTGTTACAAATGAACGCTGGTGTGTTGTGTGGTTCAGTGACCACGTCCTTCCAGTCAGCAGATCCCATAGCCTTGAGTACCAATGCTGCAGTTAATCACTAATTACTGCAGCCCTACCCCAACCCCTGTTACACAGGTCCATTTGGCCAGGCCTGCAGGCTGTGCTCTATACAGTACAATACAATACACAGAAATACCTCATAGATTGAGCGGGAACCAACAGGGTTACAAGGTTGCTGACTGGCATGAAATGCCTATCTGGAGTTTAATCAGACAGGACAGTAGAGAGAGACAGGAAGTGAGCTGGAGAAAAGGGATTGGGAAATGAGTCGGACTCGAACCGGGTCCCCATGGGTATTCCAACCCATTCATGGTAAAGGGCTGCTACTGCTTGCGCCACAGCTCCCCCCCCCCCCCCCCTTGGAGTTCTGTTGATTGGCATGAATTCATTCTCAGGGCTTTCGACTCAATATGAACCGTGAGGTTATTATACTTCCAGCCTGGTTCCGCCCTTCCGTATTTTGACCTTGTTACATGAGACAAGTATCCTGGTTAATCCACAGCAGTTTTCGGTGAGCTGGCTTTGACAAAGGGGGCTGTTGATTCTTGACTTAGCTGACATAAGCTCCTGAATGGCTTTAGCAAGTCTGCAGTGTCAGGTAATGTCTGGTAATCTCAACAGAAAAGACAAACTCACCAGTGGTTTGTGGTATGTGGTTTTGTTTGTGTGTGCGTGTTTGTTTGTTTGTGTGTGTGTGTGTGTGTGTGTGTGTGTGTGTGTGTTTCAGCGGATGCTACAAGAGGGACAGCAAGAGTAACAGCTCAGATTCAGAAGTACGCCTGTTAGTCAAGACCTAAAGTCACACACACACACACACACACAACACACACACACACACACACACACAAACACACAAAAACACACGTGCACACACACACACACACACACACACAAACACACACACACACACACACACACACACACACACACACAGAATGAACTAGGGCTATATCAAGTCCATGCTGGAAGCTGACTGACTACTGATGGAATATCTAGAGATTGAGTTTGCTGAAGTTATATGAGGCAAGATTGCTATTCAGGCACGGTATCACAATAAAACAATAACAACATCTAAAACACAACACATCAAAAACAACAGGAACCAATTTAAACAGAAATTACAGATACACACTTCACACTGTGAGCATGAGGCAGCCCTGTGTGTACACACACACACACACACACACACACACACACACACACACACACACACACACACACACACACACACACACATACACACCGAACGCACACAAACAAACACATACCCAAACACACAAACACACACTCTCTCTCTCTCTCTCTCTCTCTCTCTCTCTCACACACACACACACACACACACACACACACGCACTCAAACACAAACACTTGACACACTCAGACAGAAAGAGAGTAGTTGTGTTGTGAAACCGCTGACAGCATAATTGCAAAAAGCAAAGAGAAGACACCACCCTCTCCCCATGGGAGTACCAGGCACGTCTCAGGGAGAGAAAGGCCCACCGAGAGCAGCCCAGACTGGGGGAGCTGAGAGCAAGGGGCCCCCCTCTCCACCACCACCAGGCTCTCACCTCCACACAAAGACAACCAAAGACAGCATGTTTACAGAGAAGACAGCATGGCTCCTGCAAAGAAGATGGAGAGAGAGGGGGGGGGGGGAGAGATAGGTGGAGAGACGAGGCGGATGACTGTGTATGTGTGTACACATCAGTCGGGGGAAACAGCAGAGGTGAGAACACACACACACTCTAGCTCTCTCTCTTTTTCTCTCTCACACACACACTCTCACACACAGATAGGGAGAGAGAGAGAGAGAGAGAGAGAGAGAGAAAGAAAAAAGAAACACAAACATAAACATAAACCCATACACAAAAACATACAAACACAGAATAATATTTGGAAGGTGGAGGTGTGTGTATACAACGAACTGCAAAGATGCAGAGACCAACTGACATACAGGATGATGTCGTTGGCATGGCAACAAGTGGGGGGGATGCATGCAATGATAAAAGTGAATGCCGAGGGCAAGAAAGGTAAGGGAGAGGAAAGGATGAAGAAGAAGAGAGAAAGAGAGAGAGAGAGAGAGAGAGAGAAGAGAAAGAAAGAGAGACAAGATAATGGAGACAGGGAAGAACACACTGGAGCTGCTCTAGAGAGAGAGAGTACATGAGACACACACCATCTGCTACACTTAACACATGCTGTTTAACAGCACACACATACACACACACACACACACACACACACCGGTTTGCATCACACATATGCATACACATACACATACACATACACACACACACACGCACACACAGGTATGCATACACATACACACTCACACATATGCATATCTATATGCATACCCACACACGCACATATATGCATACAAACACACACAAACACACACACAGGTATGCATACACACACACACACACACACACACACACACACACACACACACACACACACTGTGCTGCTTCATGTTTCTCTTTAAAAAGAGGTCATCTACAAACCTGCAACATCTTTGTTTAATGCCAGGCCAAAATGGCAGAGTAATAAAACAAAGGGGATAAATAGCAGTGTGATGTGATGGCAGGTGTCTAAAGCTGTTGGGGGGTGGGGGGTGGGGGGGGGGGGTGGGGGGGGTGGGGGGGTCGCAGACCCAGCTGCAGCTTCACTGGACCGTAATTAAACTCTGCAAACATGTTCACTTGGCCAACATCAGCAGGTCTCTGCCCTCGGGGAGGCAAAGATTGAAGAATACCAACCGCCTCAATCCTCTCTGGTGAAAGTGGATTTCTACTGAGTGTATAGGACTTCCTTTTGCAGGTGTTTCATTTATAGACGTCGGTAGCTGGAATACTTCACCTTGGAAATGTATTTCATTCATTCTAATGATAGAAGAGTAGGAGGTCCAAACATTTATACTAACTTCAATAAGGAAAACAAGGAGAACCTCTTGGGTGCATTTCTGTTGTCATGGCAATGCTGGCATGGCAACACCCAGAATTCCATTCTGCTTGTTGCCTTGGATCTGAGTTCACTTTTACTCAGGAAGCCCCAAAGGGAGGGACCATTTGGTGCGGTCTGACGAAGCTTCTCTTTTTCTTTCTTTCTTTCTTTCTTTCTCTCTCTTTCTCTCTCTCTCTCTCGCACTTAAGCTCAGATTGAGACGCCAACCTTCTCCTGTCACCTCCATCTTCTCTAACTCTGACACTTATCACTGCTGACACCACACAGCCTCACACAGCCTCACCAACATGGAGAGGAAATGATCTACTTCCAGCTCCCACGATGCACCTGATCACGTTACATCTGAGCGTTCATCTCTGACAGACGGGGGGGGGGGGGGGTGCCTCGGGGCGACAACGCTGGAGGTGTCACATGATGCAGGAGATCGCCGTGGGGATCTGGACACATCATGCATCATCACGTCTCAACAATCACGACCAATCAGCCATCGTATCTGAGACATGTCACTGAGGAACAGCACAATACACCAAGCAATTAGGACAGACAGAGGAAGAGAGGGGGGTGGGGGCAGAGAAGGAATGAGAGAGAGGGAGTGAGAGAGGGGGGGCAGAGAAGGAATGAGAGAGAGGGAGTGAGAGAGGGGGGGAAGAGAAGGAATGAGAGAGAGGGAGTGAGAGAGGGGGGAAAGAGAAGGAATGAGAGAGAGGGAGTGAGAGAGAGGGAGTGAGAGAGGGGGGGAAGAGAAGGAATGAGAGAGAGGGAGTGAGAGAGGGGGGAAAGAGAAGGAATGAGAGAGAGGAAGTGAGAGAGGGGGGTGGAGAGAAGAAATGAGAGAGAGGGAGTGAGAGAGAGGGAGTGAGAGAGGGGGGGAAGAGAAGGAATGAGAGAGAGGGAGTGAGAGATGGGGGGAAGAGAAGAAAGGAGAGAGAGGAAGTGAGAGATCGGGGAAGAGAAGGAATGAGAGAGAGGGAGTGAGAGAGGGGGGGAAGAGAAGGAATGAGAGAGAGGAAGTGAGAGAGGGGGGTGGAGAGGGGGATGAGGGAGGAGAGTTGTAGAAAAAGACTGAGAGAGTTCATGAGAATGGTCAGCGTAGCGGGGGCCAGCAGATACAGCGCTCTGCAGTGAGTAAACTTCACTCCCTGACACCCTCAGAGACATCCTGTTAGCGACGGACACTAGCGCTCACGGGGTTCCAGCCTCCTTGCTAGCACGCCCGCCTGCCTACCATGCCTGAGATTGCGAGTTCAAGTCGACCAACTCTAGGGGCTCCACTCAATTCTAGGGGCAGTCGTCAGCACAGACCCAGCCTTTTGTACCAGCTAGTCTCTTGGTGTAACAGTATAGGCAGCGGGTACAGTGATGTGCAGTGTGTAAACTTCAGTAACCTGACACCCTACGAGGCATGTTAGAGACAGATGCTAGCCCCTATGGGTCTGCCTGCCTTCCATCAATCAATCAATTAATTAATCCATCAATCAATTTGTTTATTTGATCAAGAGGGACAGTGTACATTCATGAACATTAAAATGTAAATGCACCCAATTATAGCCAAAAGGCTAGTTTCGCAGTTGGCAGTCCCCCTGCCAGAGTGAAAAAGGCTATTCAACCTAAGGGTTAACGTATATATCAAACATAAAATAAGACCATGCCCATGCCTGAGGTTGTGAGTTTGGGTGTGAGTGAATGAGAGAGGCAGAGACGATGAGGCAGAGGTAGATAGAGAGAGAGAGTAAATGAAAGAGGCAAAGATGGATAGAAAATAAATAGAGGGGAGCGTGTTTGTGTTGATATTACCACATGGCAACACTGACTGTGATCAGCATGTCTTCACTGCCAGAGCCTCAGGGAGAGAGGGAGAGGAAGAAAGAGAGAGGAAGAAAGAGAGAGAGAGAGAGGGAGAGAGAGAGAGAGAGAGAGTCTATGTGTTTGAGAGAGAGGGGGAGAGAGAGTGGGGGGCAGAGAGAGTGTGAGAGGGTGAGAGAGGGTGAGAGAGTGTGAGACTGTGAGAGAGCGACTTCTTAAAACCCCTTATGGGGTTTTAACACCGAAACCATTTTAACATTTGTCTTTTAACATTTTAAAACCATTGAAAAAAAATAAATAAAAATCAGTCAATTTCACCAGTAAAAAAAAGCCTCACAAAGTTATTGGGAATGTAAATTGGAAATTATCCCCCTCTATCAACTCCCCCTGAACCGAGCCACGACCTCCGTATGCTGGAAGAACGTGTACTCATTTACATTAAGTCATTTAGCAGGAGCTTTTATCCAAAGCGACTTACAAGGAAATTGCATTTATACAGCAGTAGCAGTTTTAGGGGTTCAGTGTCTTGCTCAAGGACACTTTCACACTTGGTAAGGAGGAGTGGGAAATCGAACTAGCAACCCACCGAACTACCAACATTCCGATGACTAAACGACTCCTCTACCCCCTCTTCCACAATTGCCCCTGTACTCCACCACTATCCTGGTGAAAGAACCTGTACCCCACCACTATCCTGCCTGAAGAACGTGTACTCCACCACTATCCTGCCTGAAGAACGTGTACTCCACCACTATCCTGCCTGAAGAACGTGTACGCCACCACTATCCTGCCTGAAGAACGTGTACTCCACCACTATCCTGCCTGAAGAACGTGTACGCCACCACTATCCTGCAGGAAGTACGTGTACCCCACCACTATCCTGCCGGAAGAACGTGTACTCCACCACTATCCTGCCTGAAGAACGTGTACTCTACCACTATCTTGCAGGAAGAACGTGTACTCCACCACTATCCTGCCTGAAGAACGTGTACTCTACCACTATCTTGCAGGAAGAACGTGTACTCCACCACTATCCTGCACGTAGAACGTGTACTCCACCACTATCCTGGTATCCACCAGAGATTTAAACCTGATATCACGTCAGTATCATGGCCTTCATCTGTTGCTTGATGCCATTTAAGGATGCCCAACTTGGCCCACCCTACCAAGAGTTTGGGCATGATGTAGCATTTACACCCACCCTGGCTGTACCCACAACTGAAAACAAACACAGTTCTTGTAATCATGAACTCCTGCTTCCTCAACACCTCTCCCAGTGCAGCAGTAATGGTGCTAGCCTTGCACATTCACAGGAAAGGGGAAAGACACAGCGGTGGAAATCCCAGGGGTTCTCAGGACTCGCAAGTTCAATACTCCAAATATAACACTGTAAACAGAACTATGTAATTTCAATAATATTAATATTACAGTGGAGTTACATCAATAATCTGAAATAAATGCTTTTGTGCCAACTTTAGACTGAAGTTTCAGCACATTCTGCCCCCCCCCCCTCCCTTTGTGGTGTTGTGATCCACTATCCTGCCTCTGCTCAACATGGGGTAAGGAGAGAAGAGCTGAGACTGCTCATTAGGGTTGTTGGCGGCTGACTTCCAGTGAGTAGACTACTTTCGGAAAGGAGAGCTTAGTTCAAACAGAGGACATGTCAGACATTGCAGTACTTCTACCGCTCAACAGAATAAAAGCCTAAAATATTAGCCAGGCTACATTTCGTTCACAGCTAGCATTAGGCACATTTGCCCGGGGTCTTTTCTGCCTTGTCTTCTTGACTCGGAATAATCTACTTAAAACACAGGTAACGTTACAGTGGAATAAACTCCTAATGGCACAGGTAACGTTACAGTGGAATAAACTCCTTAAAACACAGGTAACGTTACAGTGGAATAAACTCCTAATGGCACAGGTAACGTTACAGTGGAATAAACTCCTTAAAACACAGGTAACGTTACAGTAGAATAAACTCCTTAAAACACAGGTAACGTTACAGTGGAATAAACTCCTTATGGCACAGGTAACGTTACAGTGGAATAAACTCCTTAAAACACAGGTAACGTTACAGTGGAATAAACTCCTTATGGCACAGGTAACGTTACAGTAGAATAAACTCCTAATGGCACAGGTAACGTTACAGTGGAATAAACTCCTTAAAACACAGGTAACGTTACAGTAGAATAAACTCCTTAAAACACAGGTAACGTTACAGTGGAATAAACTCCTTATGGCACAGGTAACGTTACAGTGGAATAAACTCCTTAAAACACAGGTAACGTTACAGTGGAATAAACTCCTTATGGCACAGGTAACGTTACAGTAGAATAAACTCCTAATGGCACAGGTAACGTTACAGTGGAATAAACTCCTAATGGCACAGGTAACGTTACAGTGGAATAAACTCCTTATGGCACAGGTAACGTTACAGTGGA
>NW_027666986.1:32500-42500 GCF_963457725.1 Sprattus sprattus | reverse complement strand
GCAGATGTATCGCAGTATGGTCACATTCAACCAAAGCCCTCGAAATTTATGTTGTGATGTGATTGGCTGAAATTGCAACATCTTATAGGCTGCAGAGAATGTCCTCTTGAAAAAAATGCATTTGTAAATCAAGCTGCGTCAGGAAAGTGTCTAAAATCCACAAATAAGTGCAGGAATGTTCACAAATAGCGAGCAGTTTGTCAAAACATATTTGTCTGTAAATAAGTGACGCATGATATTTTTTATGTGAAACAGGAAATACATAATTTTGAACCTAACTCCATAGTCACATTTCACATTCACATTGTGTTATGTTGCAGCTCGACGCTGTGATCGCTATCATCATTTAAATTCAGTGTTTCCTCATACTGGCCAAAAACTGAAATAACAAATAAATAATATCAACAAAGTGTTCAGACCCTTCTTCTATGACATTTTACATTTTGCTAATTTCCCTTGATCATATTTGAGATGTTTCTACACAATTCTCAATTGACCGGACATGACTTGGAAAGGCTCACACCTGTCCATATAAAGTCTCACAGCTGACGATGAAGATCAAGGCAAAAACCATGAATCATGAGGTTGAAGGAACTGCCTGCAGAGTTTAGAGACGGCAATGTGTTCAAGGTCTTAGGGAGGCAGCCAAATGTATTCTACTGCTTTGAAGGTTCACCAAGAGGACAGTGGCCTCCCTACTTCTTAAATGGATTAAGTTTGGAACAACCAGGGCTCGTCCTATAGCTGGTCGCCTGACCAAACTGAGTAGTCAGGGGAGAAGGGCCTTGGGAAGAGAGGTGACCAAGATCCATTGTGGAGATGAGAGAAATTTCCAGAAGGACATGTATTGCTGAAACACTCCACCGATCTGCACTTTATAGCTGAGTTGCACAGACACAGGAGAGCCTGCTTGGAGTTTATAAAAGCGTACCTAAAGCAAGGGAAACTTATTTATATAGCACAGGGGTAATTCAAAGTGCCTCACATCCGGAGCAAAGAGTGAAATAAAAGCAGTCGGATAGAAGTAGGAACAGAGAGAACAATAGAAACAGAAGAAATAAAACAAAAGTGAAATGAAAGAAATGAAAGTGAATACTAGGGCTTTACGGAGTGAGATTCAATGAAGTCAGAGTGAAAATAGTAACAGATAAAGATTAAAACAGATACGAATGTAGCTAAGATGGAGACATGAGAAATTGCTATTCTAAGACAGTAAATAATAGAAGAGATCGTAAATGAAATAATACATGAAATTTCGATGCTAAGATAAACTGTACCCAGAGACCTAAATGATGCTAAGATAAACTGTACCCACAGACCTAAATGATGCAAAGATAAACTGTACCCACAGACCTTAAAGATTGACAAAGGTTCTATTTTGTAATCTGCTCTGAAATATACTTAGGGCTTAAGTGCTTTATATGTGATAAGAAGCACTTTCAAATATATTCTGTACTGGCTGGGAAGCACAGGTTTTGAGTTGTGTTTTTCTACGAGGTGAACCAAACTGTAAAGCATGGTTAGGAGACCATAACAGTAGTCTAGTCTACCGGAGGGAAAAGCATTAACTATAGTTCTTCCCTGGATCTTGCTGAGATAGTAGGCCTTAACTTCTGACTATTTTCTTGAGCTGCATTGTTGATTTATCACGGCCTATGAAAGTAAGACCTGAATCTTTCATAACACCTAGGTTTCTTACTAGGTTCTTAGTTTTTAGATGAGTTTGATGAGTTTTTAGATGAGATGAGAATATTTTTTAAAATCTTTGCTGCCAAGACTTATTTCTTCATTTAATTGAATATCTGAGGAAAGTTGTCATCCAGGCATTTACAGAGTGTGCATATTGGGCTATGGTCATCAGGTGAAACAACCAGGCATATTTGCATATCATCCGCAAAATATACAGATTAAATAGAAGTGGCCCCGGGCTCGACCCTTGAGGGATTCAAGACAGAGACACCTGGTTGGACAGATATCTGTCGATTTTGAGGAAGTAACTCCGTTCCTCCAGGTATGAACAGAGCCATTTGAGAACAGTGCCAGATAGTCCTGCCCAAGAATCTAGAATTTTGAAAAGTATTTTGTGATCAACCGTGTCAAATGCGGCACTGAGGTCTAGTAATATAAGAACTTTTACTTAACCTGCGTCAGAGTTTTCATGTACATCCAAAACTTTGTGAGTTCAGTCTCTGTACTATTTTGGGAGCAGAATCCTGACAGGGATTCATCAAATTCTGATTTTTCATCTCCTCCTCCTTTTTTTTTTAAATAAATGTGCTGTTTTTGTTTAGTTATTAAGGGGTATTGAGTGTAGATTGATGTGGGGAAACTCTTTAAGCATAAGGCTGCAACATGACAAAATGTGAAAAAAGTAAGTTGGTCTGAATCATTTTTGAATGCACTGTGTGTGTGTTTATACAAGTGTGTGCACACTGCGTGTGTGTTTTTACAACTGTGTGCACTCTGTGTGTGTGTGTGTGTTTATACAAGTATGAATGGGTATTCCCAGGACAAACAGAGCAGTGTTTGTGCTTCCGTGATGATTTGGTTCTGTATGTCTGTGAGAGCAGTGTCTCTTGGCACTGAATCTGTTCGTATGTAGTGATGTATGTGTGTGTGTGTGAGAGAGATGTGAAGTGTGTATGCGTATGCATGTCTGCGTGTGTGTCTGTGTGTGTGTTTATTTGTAGTCTGCATGCATGGTGTGTGCGTGTGTGGTTTTTTATAGTTTATAGTGAGTGTGTGTGTGTGTGTGTGTGTGTGTGTGTGTGTGTGTGTGTGTGTGTGTGTGTGTGTGTGTGTGTGTGTGTGTGTCTCCTTGTTGTTGGAGAACAACTCTGTGTGTAGTTTCACTTACATGGTCTCATCGTTGAGGAACTCCAGCTTGCCGGCGACCTCCTCGTAGTCATCCCCTGGACTGGCAGTGCCCTCCTGGGTGTGGTATGGCAGCGCCACCTTCCCCCGAGCTCCTGACGTGCGGTGCACTTTCACCTGCATGGTGCCCACGCTCTCGCTCACCCGCGTGGATGCACACTCGAACGTGAAGATGCCCGCGTGGTCGTCATCGTAGATGGTCACCGTGGCAGTGTGACCGTTGCCGAGCGCAGCCTTGGGTGGCACCGGGGACGAGCTGAGGAGCATGCTGCTGCCGGGGGCGACGGCGGCGGGGTCGAGCACCGACACCTCGGCGCGGTGGCTCACGCGCGGGTTGCTCAGGTGCACGTAGAAGTGCTCGTCCTCCTCGAAGATGTCATCGTCAATCACACCAACAGGAAACTCCTTCAGCGTCTCGCCGGGTTTGAACACCAGCGTGCCCTCGGCAAACTCGTAGTCCGAGCCTGCATTGGCCGTGCCGTCTTCCGTACGGTAGTCCACCTGGGACAAAACGCACAAAGACTTTCAGATTAGAAAAAAACGTTGTACTAAGTAAACGTCATGTTTGGTTCAATTATGTGCACGTGAATCTTGCTGAACTTCAACAGACAATTATGAATGCAAACCATTAAACCAGTTGAAAACTGCATCTTGTGAAAGGTGATGTATGCTTTTATCACTTCGAGTTTGATTTACAATAAAATGTAGCATCAAACTGCTGTGTCAGCTAAACTTACTTTTTCATTTCATTCTCATTACTGAAGGGTCCATAAAAAAAAATGAAAACAACCCCTCCAAGTTCTACACAGTGATCAGTCATACAGATTTGCAAGATGAGAATATTTGCAATAGAGAATTGCAAGTTATCACTTCCAGGATTCTGGACACATATTTGGCATCTGTGGATTATCAGAGGAGTGCTGGAAGCACAGGGGTTTAATCCTGTACACCACTCAGTAGCAGATCGATTACACTGACAGGATTATTTACACAATCAATCTACTCAAAACCACCAAGCCAAAGTAGGGATGTTGGAAGATGTGCATGTGGGGGGGGGGGGGGGGTATTGATACATATTTATAAGATGACATGCCTTAATACCGGTACAGGCAGAACATCAGCCCTGGTGTTATTGGACCTTGGTGTAGCCTTTGACACTGTTGATTATAATATATCACTCCACAGACTGGAACATTGGAGTTGGAGTTTTTTTAGACAATTATCAAGTGGATCAGATCAAACACACAAGACAGGCGCTTCTTTGTTGCTCCTTCTTTGTTTCAAGACAGGAGCTTCTATGTTTGGAAACTATACCTCAACACCATTATCCTTGACCTATGGTGTCCCCCAGGGGTCAATCTTGGGGGTTATTTTTCAACCTTTATATGCTCCCACTTGGACAAATTACTTCTTATCATTGCTGTGCCGATGAGACCCAAATTTAGTTGGACCTCTCACCTAATGATTTTGGTCCCCTCTTTGCCAAGGCATTGACCAAATTGACAGCTGGATTCCTCAAAATATCCTTCAGCTGAATAAGGACAAATGAGGAAGACATGAGGAAAGACTCAATTGTCCCTACTTGTTTCAGAGCGACTTAAAAACAAAAGACAGTTCAAAAACCTTGGTGTCTTGACTGATTATATCAGCTTATTACCATGTCAGTAACATAGCCAAACTTAAAACAAGAGTTAGAAAAACTCAATCAAGCCTTTACCTCAAGCAGGGTTGAATACAAGACTTAACGGTTACTAGACGCTTTTTGTTAGCCGACTGAATATACTCTACGTGTGATTTATAATGTAATTTACCTTTTTAAAACTCGTATTTTCTAGGTTCTTTTATCTGCTCATTTATAAAGCACTTTGAATTACCAATGTGTAAGACCGGTGCTATATAAACAAACTTGCCTCGTCTTGCCTTCAATTAAGGATGTTTCACAGCGAAAAACATTTATATGGCTACAAATCCAATTAACAAGAAAACAAATTGGACAGCACTTATCAAAGTGACGCTTTGATTGTTTTATTGTGCTGTCCATTTTGCCTGGGTGTTTCTCTGTGCAGTGGATGATTCTTTAGAGTGATGTTGAGAATAGGTGTTCAATTCATCCAATACAAATGTATTGTATTTTAGCATGTGGCACCATCATTGTCGTGTTCGTCTCCCTCAGCTCTTCTGTCGTGCCTGAAGACGGTGGTTTGTATTCAGACTTTTATGAGCCCTAGGGGTCTGTTCGGTTCTGTTCAGAGAACTAGGCCTACCTACCACCAGCTGCACACAAGCAGCTTGGCTATGCACTAGTGTACCAGAGTTGAGGTTATGTGTAGAGCTTGTTGTAGTCAGTGGTAGAGCTGTAGTCAGTGGTAGAGCTGTGGTTATGTGTAGAGCTGTAGTCAGTGGTAGAGCTGTAGTCAGTGGTAGAGCTGTAGTCAGTAGCCGGAGTTGTAGTCAGTGGTAGAGCTGTAGTCAGTAGCCGGAGTTGTAGTCAGTGGTAGAGCTGTGGTTATGTGTAGAGCTGTAGTCATTGATAGTGCTCTGGTTATGTGTAGAGTTGTAGTCAGTGGTAGAGCTGTAGTCAGTGGTAGAGCTGTGGTTATGTGTAGAGTTGTGGTTATGTGTGGAGCTGTAGTCAGTTGTAGAGCTGTAGTCAGTGGTAGAGCTGTAGTCAGTAGCCGGAGTTGTAGTCAGTGGTAGAGCTGTGGTTATGTGTAGAGTTGTGGTTATGTGTGGAGCTGTAGTCAGTTGTAGAGCTGTAGTCAGTGGTAGAGCTGTAGTCAGTGGTAGAGCTGTAGTCAGTAGCCGGAGTTGTAGTCAGTGGTAGAGCTGTAGTCAGTGGTAGAGCTGTGGTTATGTGTAGAGCTGTGGTTATGTGTAGAGTTGTAGTCAGTGGTAGAGCTGTAGTCAGTGGTAGAGCTGTGGTTATGTGTAGAGCTGTGGTTATGTGTAGAGTTGTAGTCAGTGGTAGAGCTGTAGTCAGTAGCCGGAGTTGTAGTCAGTGGTAGAGCTGTAGTCAGTGGTAGAGCTGTGGTTATGTGTAGAGCTGTGGTTATGTGTAGAGTTGTAGTCAGTGGTAGAGCTGTAGTCAGTGGTAGAGCTGTGGTTATGTGTAGAGCTGTGGTTATGTGTAGAGCTGTAGTCAGTGGTACAGCTGTAGTCAGTGGTAGAGCTGTAGTCAGTGGTAAGGCTGTAGTCAGTGGTAAGGCTGTAGTCAGTGGTAAGGCTGTAGTCAGTGGTAGAGCTGTAGTCAGTGGTAGAGCTGTAGTCAGTGGTAGAGCTGTAGTCAGTAGCCGGAGTTGTAGTCAGTGGTAGAGTTGTGGTTATGTATAGAGCTGTAGTCAGTGGTAGAGCTGTGGTCATTGGTAGAGCTGTGGTCAGTGGTAAAGCTGCAGTCAGTAGCCGGAGTTGTAGTCAGTGGTAGAGTTGTGGTTATGTGTGGAGCTGTAGTCAGTGGTAGAGCTGTGGTTATGTGTAGAGCTGTAGTCAGTGGTAGAGCTGTGGTTATGTGTAGAGCTGTAGTCAGTGGTAGAGCTGTGGTTATGTGTAGAGCTGTAGTCAGTGGTAGAGCTGTAGTCAGTGGTAGAGCTGTAGTCAGTGGTACAGCTGTAGTCAGTGGTAGAGCTGTAGTCAGTGGTAGAGCTGTAGTCAGTGGTACAGCTGTAGTCAGTGGTAGAGCTGTAGTCAGTGGTAGAGCTGTAGTCAGTGGTAGAGCAGTAGTCAGTGGTAGAGCTGTAGTCAGTGGTAGAGCTGTGGTTATGTGTAGAGTTGTAGTCAGTGGTAGAGCTGTAGTCAGTGGTAGAGCTGTAGTCAGTGGTAAAGCTGTAGTCAGTGGTAAGGCTGTAGTCAGTGGTACAGCTGTAGTCAGTGGTAAGGCTGTAGTCAGTGGTAGAGCTGTGGTTATGTGTAGAGCTGTAGTCAGTGGTAGAGCTGTAGTCAGTGGTAGAGCTGTAGTCAGTGGTACAGCTGTAGTCAGTGGTAGAGCTGTAGTCAGTGGTAGAGCTGTAGTCAGTGGTACAGCTGTAGTCAGTGGTAGAGCTGTAGTCAGTGGTAGAGCTGTAGTCAGTGGTAGAGCAGTAGTCAGTGGTAGAGCTGTAGTCAGTGGTAGAGCTGTGGTTATGTGTAGAGTTGTAGTCAGTGGTAGAGCTGTAGTCAGTGGTAGAGCTGTAGTCAGTGGTAAAGCTGTAGTCAGTGGTAAGGCTGTAGTCAGTGGTACAGCTGTAGTCAGTGGTAAGGCTGTAGTCAGTGGTAAGGCTGTAGTCAGTGGTACAGCTGTAGTCAGTGGTAGAGCAGTAGTCAGTGGTAGAGCTGTAGTCAGTGGTAGAGCTGTGGTTATGTGTAGAGTTGTAGTCAGTGGTAGAGCTGTAGTCAGTGGTAAAGCTGTAGTCAGTGGTAAGGCTGTAGTCAGTGGTACAGCTGTAGTCAGTGGTAAAGCTGTAGTCAGTGGTAAGGCTGTAGTCAGTGGTACAGCTGTAGTCAGTGGTAAAGCTGTAGTCAGTGGTAGAGCTGTAGTCAGTGGTGGAGGAATCGAGCATAGCACCTCCCAAGAGTGGATATCTAACCTACAGGATCCTAATGACTCCTGAGGCCAATTATCATAAATGATCGCGATCATTTAAAAAAGACATTCATTATTTAATGGGTGCTTGAGTAAGCACATGAATCATTAACGAGTACCACATAAATCCACAAGGCGTGCTGAGTTAATATTCTAATCATCGATTTGAGAATGTAAGACACTGAGTTGAGACTGTAAAACATTGCGTTGAGACTGTACGACGTTGTATTCATCTGTTTAAGGCTTATGGCATCATGTTGATGTGATGAATATTCATTTCCTGTTTGGCTGTCAATACAGGAATCATTCTGAGGCACCATAATCATGTAATAATACCAACCTACAGAAGTTATAATCATAGCTACCGACAGAAGTTGTAATCATAGCTACCGACAGAAGTTATAATTATAGCTACCTACTGAAGTTATAATCATAGCTACCTACAGAAGTTATAATCATAGCTACCTACATAAGTTATAATTATAGCTACCTACATAAGTTATAATTATAGCTACCGACAGAAGTTATTATCATAGCTACCGACAGAAGTTATAATTCTAGCTACCTGCAGAAGTTAGGCTTTAATCATAGCTACCTACATACGTTATAATCATAGCTAACTCCATAAGTTATAATTAAAGCTACCTACAGAAGTTATTATCATAGCTAACTCCATAAGTTATAATTATAGCTACCTACAGAAGTTATTATCATAGCTAACTCCATAAGTTATAATTATAGCTACCTACAGAAAGGTGTCTTCCTTCTACTACAGACCTTACTCAACAAAAACTAACTAGACTGAATGCTGAATGCCAACTACACTGAATGCTGACCTAATCAAAGAACCATTTAATGCCAATTAGGTGTTAATAAACTCTTAACGAGGATTACACCTGATTCAACACCATTAAAGGTGGGCTTTCACAAGCTGATAGTGATATCTGTATATTCATTGCTTTCGTTTCCGTAAACATTTACAGCAGCAGAAACAAAGCATGCTGGTGGTGAATGCATAGGCCTGTGACCACCACTCATTACTTTAGCACCTCAGACCAACACAATACCTGCAGTGTTACAGGCCCTTCCACAACTCCAGCCACTGACTACAGCTCTACCAATGACTACAGCTCTACCAATGACTATAGCTCTATACATAACCACAGCTCTACCAATGACCACAGCTCTACCACTGATTACAGCTCTACCAATGACCACAGCTCTACCACTGACTACAGCTCTACCAATGACCACAGCTCTACCACTGACTACAGCTCTACCAATGACTACAGCTCTACCACTGACTACAGCTCTACCAATGACTACAGCTCTATACATAACCACAGCTCTACCAATGACTACAGCTCTATACATAACCACAGCTCTACCAATGACTACAGCTCTATACATAACCACAGCTCTACCAATGACTACAGCTCTATACATAACCACAGCTCTACCAATGACTACAGCTCTATACATAACCACAGCTCTACCAATGACTACAGCTCTATACATAACCACAGCTCTACCAATGACTACAGCTCTACCACTGACTACAGCTCTACCACTGACTACAGCTCTACCACTGACTACAGCTCTACCACTGACTACAGCTCTACCAATGACTACAGCTCTACCAATGACTACAGCTCTATACATAACCACAGATTTCCCAATGACTACTGCTCTACCAATGACTACTGCTCTACCAATGACTACTGCTCTACCAATGACTACAGCTCTACCAATGACCACAGCTCTATACATTACCACAGCTCTACCAATGACTACAGCCGGTAGACTACAACTGACTACTGCTCTACCACTGACTACAGCTCTACCAATGATGACAGCTCTACCACTGACTACCGTCTTCCAATGACCACAGCTCTACCAATGACTACAGCTCTTAGTTGTCATTTTGATTGGTTTGTGAGGTGCATGACTGCAACTAATCACTTAGTAAGTCAGACCAACACAACCTCATACTGCAGAGACCGACTGTGGGTGGCCTCTCTCAGGTCCTCCTCACCTTGACGGTGCAGCCGGGGTCCCCGCCGTGGCGGCCGACGGTGAGCTTGAGCGAGCCGCAGTTCTCGAAACACTGGTAGTGCGAGGGCTCGAACTCCAGGTAGATGGTGTGGGGGTCCTCCTCCTGCGCGTTGGCCTCGTGGCAGCTGACCACCTTCCGGGCCTGGTCGGCCGCGTGCTTCTTCAGGATGTTCCCAGCGCCGATCATCATGCGCGTGGCCTGGATACGGTAGAAGGCGCGGCTCTTCTGTTGCTGCACCAGCACCTGGTAGTTGGCCATCTCGATCAGCTGCTCCGTGTCCTTGTCCGGGTGCCGCTGCTTCAGATCCTTCAGCGTGCGCGCCATCTCCCTGCGGGCCTCCTCGTCCTCGCGCCCCACTCCTCCGCTCTCCTCCACGCCGGCCAGCATCCCGTCCATCGACTCCTTGTGGTGCGAGTTGGCGCCCTGGCCGTCCATCTCCACCTCCATCTTGGCGAAGACGCTGTCGGCGCCCTCGGTCTCGATGATGATGCCGCGGCTCTTGTCGGCTCGGTAAC
>NW_027666986.1:0-10000 GCF_963457725.1 Sprattus sprattus | reverse complement strand
ACTCACACTCACACTCACACTCACACTCACACTCACATCACACCACACCGCACTCACACCACACTCACACTCACACTCACATCACACCGCACTCACACCACACTCACACTCACACTCACACTCACACTCACACTCACACTCACACTCACACTCACACTCACACTCACACTCACATCACACCGCACTCACACCACACCACAACGCAACGCACTCACACCACACTCACACTCACACTCACACTCACATCACACCGCACTCACACCACACCACACCACACTCACACCACACCGCACCCACACCGAACTCACACCACACTCACACCACAACACACTCACACCACACCGCACTCACACCACACTCACACCACACTCACATCACACTACACTTACACCACACCACAACACACTCACACCACACCAGTCACACCACACTCACACCACACCGCACTCACACCACATTCACACCACACCGCACTCACACTGGCTCAGACCCACAACAGGCCCACAACAGACCCACAACAGGCCCACAACAGGCCCACAACAGACCCAACTCTGGGATGGAGATGGAGAGTTGTCTGATAAATGGACTCTGTGCTTGCTGTCCTTTGCTTCTCCTTCCATTGCTCACAGCATCAAGATTTAGCCCCGCTAACCCTCCCTCTGGGCAACATTTACATCCCAACCAGTACAATTTACATCCACACCATCACAGTACAATTTAAATCCCAATCATCACAGTACAATTAACATCCACATCATCACAGTACAATTTGCATCCCAGAGGACCATCCCTGGTAATGCCAAGGGAGCCTGCTGTCTGAGTAAGTCCATCAAAGGATTCGAGTCCATTCAATATTTATACAGAGATGCTTAGAAACAGAGACAGACACACACACACAGACACACACACACAAACAGACACAGACACACACACACACACACACACACACACACACGCACACATTTCTCTGGTGTCCTGCGGAGTGACTGGTGAAGTCCCTTGATTGACACTGGGTTATCCCCTGCCGGCTCCCAGGTGTGCTGAGCTGCTCTCATTAGTGGGACCTCCGTCCCCCCCCCCCCCCCCTCTCTCTCTCATGTCTGTTCCCCCTCTCTCTCTCTCTCATGTCTGTTCCCCCTCTCTCTCTCTCTCTGTCATGTCCGTTCCCCCTCTCTCTCTCTCTCTCATGTCTGTTCCCCCTCTCTCTCTCTCTCTCTCATGTCCGTTCCCCCTCTCTCTCTCTCTCTCATGTCTGTTCCCCCTCTCTCTCTCTCTCTCTCATGTCCGTTCCCCCTCTCTCTCTCTGTCATGTCCGTTCCCCCTCTCTCTCTCTGTCATGTCCGTTCCCCCTCTCTCTCTCTCTCTCATGTCCGTTCCCCCTCTCTCTCTCTGTCATGTCCGTTCCCCCTCTCTCTCTCTCTGTCATGTCCGTTCCCCCTCTCTCTCTCTGTCATGTCCGTTCCCCCTCTCTCTCTCTCACATGTCCGTTCCCCCTCTCTCTCTCTGTCATGTCCGTTCCCCCTCTCTCTCTCTCTCATGTCTGTTCCCTCTCTCTCTCTCTCTCTCTCTCATGTCTGTTCCCTCTCTCTCTCTCTCTCTCTCTCATGTCCGTTCCCCCTCTCTCTCTCTCTCATGTCCGTTCCCTCTCTCTCTCTCTGTCATGTCCGTTCCCCCCCCCCCCCCCTCTCTCTCTCATGTCTGTTCCCCCTCTCTCTCTCTCTCTCTCATGTCCGTTCCCCCTCTCTCTCTCTGTCATGTCCGTTCCCCCTCTCTCTCTCTGTCATGTCCGTTCCCCCTCTCTCTCTCTCTCTCATGTCCGTTCCCCCTCTCTCTCTCTGTCATGTCCGTTCCCCCTCTCTCTCTCTGTCATGTCCGTTCCCCCTCTCTCTCTCTGTCATGTCCGTTCCCCCTCTCTCTCTCTGTCATGTCCGTTCCCCCTCTCTCTCTCTCTCAATTTCAATTTTCAATTTTTCAATTTCAAAGAAGCTTTATTAGCATGAATGTTTTCCAACACTATTGCCAAAGCATACACATACATACATATTATATACACATACATAAAGACAAAAAATAGTTGAATAAAAATAATAATAATCAACAAATCAACAAAATAATATATATAGACTAGGGTTGGATGTCTGATCTTTGTCACCTATATGCCTTCTCTCAGCTTGTGGCACCCATACACAAACTGTGCTGCGATCTGCACTGTCCGTTCATCCTCACCTAGGAGGGCTCTCATTTTTGATTCTTCATCAAGTCCTGCAAATTGAGGACATTTTTGAAGAAATTTAGGGTAAAAGATATTTCTAAGTCGGGTGTTTTTGGTGCACCTCAGAAGGAAATGTTTCTCATCCTCGACCTCAATGAGGTCACAGTGGGAGCAAATTCTTAGGTGACTCTCTCTCTCTCTCTCTCTCATGTCCCCCCCCCCCCTCTCTCTCTCTCTCTGTCATGTCCGTTCCCCCTCTCTCTCTCTGTCATGTCCGTTCCCCCTCTCTCTCTCTCATGTCCGTTCCCTCTCTCTCTCTCTCTCTCTCTCATGTCCGTTCCCTCTCTCTCTCTCTCTCATGTCCGTTCCCTCTCTCTCTCTCTCATGTCCGTTCCCCCTCTCTCTCTCTCTCTCATGTCTGTTCCCCCTCTCTCTCTCTCTCATGTCCGTTCCCTCTCTCTCTCTCTCTCTCTCATGTCCGTTCCCCCTCTCTCTCTCTCTCATGTCCGTTCCCTCTCTCTCTCTCTCATGTCTGTTCCCTCTCTCTCTCTCTCTCTCTCTCATGTCCGTTCCCCCTCTCTCTCTCTCTCATGTCCGTTCCCTCTCTCTCTCTCTGTCATGTCCGTTCCCCCCCCCCCCCTCTCTCTCTCTCTCATGTCTGTTCCCCCTCTCTCTCTCTCATGTCTGTTCCCTCTCTCTCACTCTCTCCATCATATCTGTCTCTCTCTCTCCATCATATCTCTCTCTCTCTCCATCATCTCTGTCTCTTTCTTCTGTCTCTCTCTCCATCTCATGTCTGTTTTCCCTTTATTCCCTCTGTCTCTATCTCATGATGCCTTCCTCTCTCTCTCGCTCTACTTTCATCATATCTCATGAAGCCTTTCTCTCTCTCTTTATTCCCACTTTGTCTCCATATCTCACTCCATTATCTCTCTCCATCTCTCTTCCTTATCTGTCTGCATTTCTCTTCCTTATCTCCCTAACCCATCTCCATCTCTCTCCCTCATCTCTCTGTCTCCACCTCTCTCCCTCACCCATCTCCATCTCTCTCCCTCATCTCTCTGTCTCCACCTCTCTCCCTCATCCATCTCCATCTCTCTCCCTCATCTCTCTGTCTCCACCTCTCTCCCTCATCCATCTCCATCTCTCTTCCTTATCTGTCTGCATCTCTCTCCCTCAACTCTCTCTCTCACCCATCTCCATCTCTCTCCCTCATCTCTCTGTCTCCACCTCTCTTCCTCACCCATCTCAATCTCTCTCCCTTCTCCACCTCTCTCCCTCACCCATCTCAATCTCTCTCTCCACCTCTCCTTCACCCATCTCCATCTCTCCCCCTCGCCTTTCTCTCTCACACATCTCTCTCTCTCACTCATCTCTCAATCTCCACCTCTCTCTCTCTCTCCCTTCTCCACCTCTCTCCTCCAGATGGCTGTCTGCTACACTGAGGAGAGGTCAACCTCTAACAGTTCTGAACTGTCAACATATGTGTCTGATCAGCCAAAAATAACACCTGTTTTTCTTCCCCCTCTCATCCTCTCCTCCTCCCGCTGCTCCATGTCTACGCCCTTCACCCGCACTCTTTCTCTCCCTCTCTTGCTCTTTATTCTGTCTCTCTCTATCTATCTCTTTCTCTTCCTGAATCCAAACCCCTTCTTTCCTCTACACAAACACACAAACAGCCAAACACAGACACCCTCTCCACCCCCCAGTTAAACTCTTTCCTTTACCCGTCCATTTCCTGGCGCCCGCCCACCTCGCGCCTCTGGATCCATTTCACTTCTGGAGTGTGTGATGACTTAATTGCATAATTACGAAGCAGCGGCAGCCGAACGAGAGGATCTGTGGCGGGCTGGGGCGGACTGGAGTGGCAGACATTTTGTACCAACAGCAAAATGACAAAAAGCTCCCCCCCCCTGCATCCCCTCAGAACTGACATGTTGTAACCGCCACGGACAACAGTGGTGAGCAAGCGTGACAGAAAGGTTCCGGACTGTTCTAATTGCAGCGATCAGTGTTCCGAGGTGGCTGGCGGAGGGGGGGGGTGGGGGGTTTGTGGGGGGGGGGTGTGTGTGTGGAGCTAGAGGTGTGTGTGTGTCGGGGGGCGGGGGCTGGAAGCACAGTTAAACAAGCCCAACTCCTGCAGAAGCAATCACAGGTTTGAGTGGAGATAGTCGACGCTGGAATCCGTCAGCTTGACAGCAGGCCTGTGACTGAGGCATGAAGGGCAAGGTGTCAGTCCTTCCTCTTACGCAAACAGCACATTTTTTAAAGACGTTAGCTGTGTGAGGCAAAATTCACTCTTAGAAATGATTAAATCCGCAAAATGGACATGGCCACATCCTGCGGTCCTGTAATCTCTGGTTGACTGACTCAGCCTTACCCCCGCTCTGTCACAAAGAGAACCTCAGGAGGTCTGTGATTTCCTGAAGTATGTTTCTGATTGTAACATATTCATGTTTGCAGTTGGCCTTTTGATGTGGGCAGCAGGCTGATTATGGTTCCACTGCAATCTGACGTACCTGCCGTAGCCGTGCAAACACACACACACACAGACAGACAGACACACACACACACAGTAGTAGACACACACACACACAGCCGTAGCCGTGTTAACACACACACACAGACAGACAGACAGACACACACACAGTAGTAGACACACACACACAGCCGTAGCCGTGTTAACACACACACACAGACAGACAGACACATACACACACACAGTAGTAGACACACACACACACACACAGCCGTAGCCGTGTAATTAGACTGGGCCCCACTGTAACCTCTGCCTGGGCGCTTCGACATGGTTGGAGGGGGAGGAGAATGTTATCTCGGGGGCGAATGCATAGCAAGTGAGTTGAGGTATAGAACCAAGCACTTTATAGCGCCCGGTCTCTCTCTCTCTCTTTCTACTTCTTCTCTTTCAACTGCTGCGTCTCCTTCACCATTTCTCTCACTCATTCAACTCAGGTTTAAATATTCCTCTCAGGATATGTTTTTTCACTGACGATGGCGTAAGGCCGAAACGCGTCTGTACTAAAATAAACTGGTCTTATTGTTAAAAGAGAAAAGCTTGAGAGTGCGGTGTTCATTCTACTAATAGTTTACATTCTTTTACTCGCACCCGAAAACGCATTTATATATTTGTTTTGAAGTAGAGCGCGCCTATCCCTATGAATATGTTTTTTTCTGTCTCATGCATTCGGCTTCATTTGGTCATTCACTGTAAGTCTATTTGGTCTAATTGGCATCCAACCTGTTCATTCACTTACTGTTATTTGCAGTAGGACTTAGTACTGGGGGGTTTTACATTACATTTAGTTTGACTGACACATGTACCATTTAAGCTTACCATTTATTGTATTAATAAACTGTTCATTAACAATTCTGTTAGCTCCTCGTGTGCCAGGTCATTACATTAATTAAGATTAAACAATTGGCGTGTATACCGTTTGGTAATATTGTAGGCAATCAGAATCACTCAGAATAATTGTATTCTTAGCTATTTTTATCAATACTAATGCTTTCTACTGTCCCATAGGGTTCAGACACGTATTAACCCTGCAGCCTGGTGTTTTCCGTTGTTGTTATTTGCCCTTACTGAACGTGGTTCTCCACCAGAACAGCAACACACACACACACACACACACACACACGCTATACTCTGCCTGATTAGTTTGCATCCATAGAGGGATGTGGAGAGGTGTCCCAGAGGTGTTCTCACATCACTGCACACACACATGCTCTCTATATGACGCAAATGCTCTCACACACACACACACACACACACACACATGCTCTCATACACACTCACACACACATAGAGGGATGTGGAAAGGTGTCCCAGAGGTGCTCTCACATCACTGCACACACACATGCTCTCTATAACACAAATGCTCACACATGCACATACACACTCGCTATATGTATCTCTCTCTCTCTCTCTATCTCTCTCTCTTTCTCTCTCTCTCTCTCTCTCTCTCTCTCACACACTCACACACACACACACACACACTCATACACATACACACACAAGGTGACACATGTTTAAATCCCGCAGGGGCAGAGGGTGACTGGTTTTGAGGCGGCTCTCCTGTGGAGACGATGGGGTGACAGGGGGGTGAGTGAGAACTAATCAGACTCCCTAAGACGAGAGCCGAGCCAATTCAGAGCACGCAGCCATGTGTGAAAACACTCACCGCTACACTAGGGCCACGCCACGCTATGCACTGCTAGCATGTCGGGAGAGAGAGAGGGAGAAGAGAGAGAGAGAGATGTGACCCCTGTGTGTGTATGCGGGGGGGGGGGGGATGAGGGATGTATAAGTAGGCAGGATGGGGTGAGAAGGAGAGAGGGAAATGGTGGATATAGAAATATGGGGGGAAAGACATACTAAATAAAGGGTAAAATCAATGAATGAACAAATGGATGATTGGATGAGAAAGATAGATGGCAGATCAAGTGAAAGAAAAAGAGATGAGGGATACAGAGAAAGAAGAGAGAGAGAGAGAGAGAGAAAGAGAGAGAGAGAGAGAGAGAGAGAATGAAACAACATAAGGGTCTTAGCAGACAGGAAGTGAGGTGGAGAGAGGGAGCCTTACACAGAGAGACAGATAGAGAGAGAGCGAAAGAGAGAGATAGAGAAAGAGAGAGAGAGAGAGAGAGACAGATAGAGAGAGAGCAAATGAGAGAGATAGAGAGAGAGAGAGACAGAGACAGAGAGAGAGAGAGAGAGAGACAGATAGAGAGAGAGCAAAAGAGAGAGATAGAGAGAGAGAGAGACAGAGACAGAGAGAGAGAGAGAGAGAGAGAGAGAGAGAGAGAGAGAGAGAGGGAGAGCCGGGGAGAGCCGGGGAGCGAGGGCATAGAACAGGCAGACAGAGGAGAGCGACAAAACTCATTTATATTCACAGACGGAGACGGAGCAAAGAGAGATGAAGAGAGGAGGAGGAGAGGAGGAGAGGAGGCATGTATTCTATACGCTTGTCTTGACTTGAGACCCAGGGTCATGAGTTGAGACCTACGGGCCTCCAGTCCCAGGCGCTCCTTTGCCTCCAGTCCCTGTCGCCCCAGCTCCTGCTGTCCTGAGTGCCCCTGTCCTGAGTGCCTCATCTGCCCCTCGTCCCATACCAGGTGCCCCCGGCCCCGTCCCAGGCGCCCGTACTCCTGCCCCTGTTCCAGCAGCTCCTGTCTCCAGTGTTCCTGGTTCCCCTGTCCCTCTAGAGGCCGCCAACTAGAGGCTTGTAGTGTTATGTTGTGTTCACATGTGCTTTCTGTGTTTGTATGCCTGTACATGTGCTTTTGTTTACTTCCTGTGTCTGTCTTCCTTTCATTGTTGTCACCTGTGTGTGTGCAAGTTAATTTGGTCACATGACTAATTAAGCATGGTATTTATATCTGTTTGCCTTTTGTGTTCCTGGCGGTGACTTACTTGTTCGTGTGCTGGTCAGTACTGTGTTCTAGTATTCATGTTTTGCGTGTCTAGTATTGAGTCTCTCAGGGCTCTAGTCTCTCATGGCGTTTAGGATTCTCACGCATGCTAGTTTCAGTTATCATAGTCAAGTCACAGTCGTTATAAGTCTTTTGTTTGTTCTTGTCTCTTTCTTTGCTAAGATCAACTTCTCTACTCATTTCTATGTTTTCAATTATCTTCTGAGCGTTTGTATTACTACTTTGCGTTTCTCTGGATTTCCCCTTGTTGAGAAGTGATTAAACAACAATTCCTGCCTATACATCTTGCGCTTGGGTCCTACTTCCTCCGCTAGCTCAGTGAGCAGCTCCCTGGACTAGAGAACCAGCGGCCCGGTTTCGCTTTCCGAGCCCGGCCCTGACAACGCTGACCTCTCCCAGGTCTACAGGCAGGGAAAGAGAGCTGAGGAGAAGAGGAGGAGAGGAGGAGGAAAGGAGGCATGTATTCTATATGCTGAACTCTGCAGACAGGGAGAGAGAGAGAGAGAGAGAGAGGAGGAGAAATGAAATAATGAAACAAGATATGGGCTGAGAGAGGGATTAGATGTGTGAAAGACGGGGAGAGATGTGGAATGAAAAGAAGATAAATAGAAAAGAATTGCGTCAGGCAGAGCAGGGCAGGGAGAGGAGGGGAGGGGAGAGGAGGGCGGGGAGGGGAGGGGAGAGGAGGGTGGGGAGGGGAGAGGAGGGGAGGGGAGGGGAGGGGAGGGGAGGGGAGAGGAGGGGAGAGGAGGGTGGGGAGGGGAGAGGAGGGGAGGGGAGTAAGAGGAAAAGTAAAAAAAAAGTTGGAGTGGGGTGGGGGTTGGGGTGTAGAGAAGCACTTTAAATGCACTGCTGTCAGTGAAGACCAACCCTGTGAGACCTGAATCTTCATTCACACACTTCAGCTTCCAGACAGAAAAAAAACCCTGTGTGTTCACAGTGCTGGGTTCTAAAAAAAACACCATTCATATCCACACGCTTCTATGAACCACACAAATAAACACTTTCACATTTTCATTCAGTTGTTGCAGATGCTGTTATTATGTGACTTGCAGGGTGGCACAGGTACAAACTGGTACCAGTGTGGGTGCTCGCTGACCACAGGGACCTTCACCTTGGTGTTTTTAGTTGAGCTGTAGGGGTGTTTATAACTCAACCCATTATCCATCCACTTGCCACTGGACGCCAGAAAACCGCCCTAGATCGCTGCCGAGACTACCGGTCGCTGGTCAGCCTAGGGAGTCACTGCTGGTACTACTGGCCACACTGCTGGTACTACTGGCCAGCCTAGTGGTCCACTGCTGAGACTGCAGGCCGCTGGTCACCTTAGTGGTCACTGCTGGTCAGCCTGGTCAGCCTAGTGGTCACTACTGGTACTATTGGCACGCTGGTCAGCCTAGTGGTCACTGCTGGTACTATTGGCCGCTGGTCAGCCTAGAGGTCACTGCTGAGACATGCAGGCCGCTGGTCAGCCTAGTGGTCACTGCTGAGACTGCAGGCCGCTGGTCAGCCTAGTGGTCACTGCTGGTACTATTGGCCGCCTGGTCAGCCTAGTGGTCACTGCTGGTACTATTGGCCGCTGGTCAGCCTAGTGGTCACCGCTGAGACTGCAGGCCGCTGGTCAGCCTAGTGGACACCTCTGGTACTACTGGCCGCTGGTCAGCCTAGTGGACAACCTCTGGTACTACTTGCCGCTGGTCAGCCTAGTGGACACCTCTGGTACTACTGGCCGCTGGTCAGCCTAGTGGACACCTCTGGTACTACTGGCCGCTGGACAGCCTGACAGGGTTGAGTGCTTACTAATGAAACCAGTCAAACTTAGTGGAGATTCTTTTACTTCTTTTCATCCCTCTGTACACCTCAATCTCTCTATCTCTTTTTCCCTCTCTTACTCTCTCTCTCTCCCTCCCTCCCCTCCTCTCTCTCTCTCTCTCCCTCCCCTCCTTCCCTCCCTCTCTCTCTCTCTCTTCCCTCCCTCCTTCCCTCCCTCCCTCTCTCTCCTCTCTCTCCCTCCCTCCTTCCCTCCCTCTCTCTCTCTCCCCCTCCTTCCTCCCTCTCCCTCCCTCCCTCCCTCCCTCCCTCCCTCCTTCCCTCTCTCTCTCTCTCTCTCTCTCCCTCCCTCCCTCCTTCCCTCCTCTCCCTCCCTCCTCCCTCCCTCCCTCCTCCCCTTTCTTTTCTTTCACTATTAATCCCATCTCTTTCATGTAAAATCGTTCAGATCTGTCCGCTCTCTCTCTCATTCTCGCTCTCTCATCTCTATCTCAGCATTTTCACTGTCTTTACCGTCATTATACTCTCTCTCTATCTCAGTCAAGATCTCCTCTATAGAAAAAC
>NW_027666988.1:77500-82500 GCF_963457725.1 Sprattus sprattus | reverse complement strand
GTCCTGTGTGTGTGTGTGTGTGTGTGTGTGTGTGTGTGTGCTGAGTGTGTGTGTGTGTGTGTCCTGAGTGTGTGTGTGTGTCCTGAGTGTGTGTGTGTTTGTCCTGAGTGTGTATGTGTGTGTGTGTGTCCTGAGTGTGTGTGTCCTGAGTGTGTGTGTGTGTGTGTGAGTCCTGAGTGTGTGTGTACGTGTCCTGAGAGTGTGTGTGTGGCCTGAGTGTGTGTGTGTGCGTGTGCGTGTCCTGAGTATGTGTGTGTGTCCTGAGTGTGTGTGTGTGTGTGTGTCTGTGTGTGTGAAGCTAGCCAAGAGGACCTATTAGAAGACTATTTACTTCTAGTCTTCTTCTGCTCTTATATGTCCCCTATGTAAGTACTAAGACAAGAAATGGACAGCACCTTAACATGTACTCTATCTGTCAGGATACTGCAGGCCTACACTGCATTCATCATCAGGACATTGCAGGCCAATTTGGCTGGCAATGTACATATTTTCAGCCTCAAACACTTCTTCAAAACCGTCATGTTAATAAATAGGTGGACAGTGTAACTGCTACCGATCTTTCACAGTGAAATCAGTGGTATGCTTCTAGTTAATTTCGATGACGTGATCCCCACAGTAATCTTTTGGCTAGTCAATACCAATAAAATCCCTGTGTTGGTCATTTCAAACATGATGGTTAGGGTTCATGGTTTTGATGGGGGAAGGAGACAGTGGGAGAGAGAGAGCAGTGATGAATCTGGCATGGTTGAAATGACTTCAGAGGACACGACAGAACACAGCCCTCTGCTCTCTATAACAGCCCTATGCTCTCTATAACAGCCCTCTGCTCTCTATAACAGCCCTCTATAACAGCCCTCTGCTCTCTATAACAGCCCTCTGCTCTCTATAACAGCCCTCTATAACAGCCCTCTGCTCTCTATAACAGCCCTCTATAACAGCCCTCTGCTCTCTATAACAGCCCTCTGCTCTCTATAACAGCCCTCTGCTCTCTATAACAGCCCTCTGCTCTCTATAACAGCCCTCTGCTCTCTATAACAGCCCTCTGCTCTCTATAACAGCCCTCTGCTCTCTATAACAGCCCTCTGCTCTCTATAACAGCCCTCTGCTCTCTATAACAGCCCTCTATAACAGCCCTCTGCTCTCTATAACAGCCCTCTGCTCTCTATAACAGCCCTCTGCTCTCTATAACAGCCCTCTATAACAGCCCTCTGCTCTCTATAACAGCCCTCTGCTCTCTATAACAGCCCTCTGCTCTCTATAACAGCCCTCTGCTCTCTATAACAGCCCTCTACTCTCTATAACAGCCCTCTATAACAGCCCTCTATAACAGCCCTCTGCTCTCTATAACAGCCCTCTATAACAGCCCTCTGCTCTCTATAACAGCCCTCTGCTCTCTATAACAGCCCTCTGCTCTCTATAACAGCCCTCTGCTCTCTATAACAGCCCTCTATAACAGCCCTCTGCTCTCTATAACAGCCCTCTGCTCTCTATAACAGCTCTCTATAACAGCCCTCTACTCTCTATAACAGCCCTCTGCTCTCTATAACAGCCCTCTGCTCTCTATAACAGCCCTCTACTCTCTATAACATCCCTCTATAACAGCCCTCTGCTCTCTATAACAGCCCTCTGCTCTCTATAACAGCCCTCTGCTCTCTATAACAGCCCTCTACTCTCTATAACAGCCCTCTGCTCTCTATAACAGCCCTCTATAACAGCCCTCTGCTCTCTATAACAGCCCTCTGCTCTCTATAACAGCCCTCTGCTCTCTATAACAGCCCTCTGCCCTCTATAACAGCTCTCTGCTCTCTATAACAGCCCTCTATAACAGCCCTCTACTCTCTATAACAGCCCTCTGCTCTCTATAACAGCCCTCTATAACAGCCCTCTATAACAGCCCTCTGCTCTCTATAACAGCCCTCTGCTCTCTATAACAGCCCTCTGCTCTCTATAACAGCCCTCTATAACAGCCCTCTGCTCTCTATAACAGCCCTCTACTCTCTATAACAGCCCTCTGCTCTCTATAACAGCCCTCTGCTCTCTATAACAGCCCTCTGCTCTCTATAACAGCCCTCTATAACAGCCCTCTGCTCTCTATAACAGCCCTCTGCTCTCTATAACAGCCCTCTGCTCTCTATAACAGCCCTCTGCTCTCTATAACAGCCCTCTGCTCTCTATAACAGCCCTCTACTCTCTATAACAGCCCTCTGCTCTCTATAACAGCCCTCTGCTCTCTATAACAGCCCTCTGCTCTCTATAACAGCCCTCTATAACAGCCCTCTGCTCTCTATAACAGCCCTCTGCTCTCTATAACAGCTCTCTATAACAGCCCTCTACTCTCTATAACAGCCCTCTGCTCTCTATAACAGCTCTCTGCTCTCTATAACAGCCCTCTATAACAGCCCTCTGCTCTCTATAACAGCCCTCTACTCTCTATAACAGCCCTCTACTCTCTATAACAGCCCTCTGCTCTCTATAACAGCCCTCTGCTCTCTATAACAGCCCTCTGCTCTCTATAACAGCCCTCTATAACAGCCCTCTGCTCTCTATAACAGCCCTCTGCTCTCTATAACAGCCCTCTGCTCTCTATAACAGCCCTCTATAACAGCCCTCTGCTCTCTATAACAGCCCTCTGCTCTCTATAACAGCCCTCTGCTCTCTATAACAGCCCTCTGCTCTCTATAACAGCCCTCTGCTCTCTATAACAGCCCTCTATAACAGCCCTCTGCTCTCTATAACAGCCCTCTGCTCTCTATAACAGCCCTCTGCTCTCTATAACAGCCCTCTGCTCTCTATAACAGCCCTCTATAACAGCCCTCTGCTCTCTATAACAGCCCTCTATAACAGCCCTCTGCTCTCTATAACAGCCCTCTGCTCTCTATAACAGCCCTCTGCTCTCTATAACAGCCCTCTATAACAGCCCTCTGCTCTCTATAACAGCCCTCTGCTCTCTATAACAGCCCTCTATAACAGCCCTCTGCTCTCTATAACAGCACTTTGTGGGCAGCCGTGGCCTACTGGTTAGGGTTTCAGGCTAGAAACCGTAGGGTGGCCGGTTCGCTCCCTGACCAGTAGGAAAAATGTGGGTGGGGGAAGTGGTAGACCACTACTCTCCCATGCCCACATCCACGGCTGAAGTGCCCTTGAGCAAGGCGCCTAACCCCGATCACTGCTGACCAAAGGCAGCTCACTGCTCCGGGTTAGTGTAACTTCACTTCACTGTGTGTGTGTGTGTCACTTACCTGGATGGGTCAAATGCAGAGGTGGAATTCAGAGTGTGTGTGTCTAAACCACCTCTGCCATAGAGTCACTTTAGCTTTTTTTTCACTTCACCTTTTTTGCGCTCTATAATAGACAAATAGGCCCAATAGGCAAACGCTCCACCACTCATTTCAATGGGAAAAAAGGGGGGGATGAAAAAACGACGATAAAAATGTTGACAGGGGGCGGTGCAACCATTTACAAGAGCACTACCTTGGATGGAGTGGTGTGTGTGTGTGTATGTGTGTGTGTATGTGTGTGTGTGTGTGTGTGTGTGTGTGTGTGTGTGTGTGTGTGTGTGTGTGTGTGTGTGTGTGTTTGTCCGTGTCTATGTGTGGTTGAAAAGTTGGTGCTAGTATCTCAAAACTCCTAGGAGCAGATCGGGCGCCAAAAAAACGGGTGGAATAAAGAACAAAATGAAGAAGCGTGATGTGTGTGTGTGTGCGTGTGTGTGTGTGTGTGTGTGTGTGTGTGTGTGTGTGTGTGTGTGTGTGTGTGTGTGTGTGTGTGTGTGTGTGTGTTTGGGTGCATGAGTGTGTGTGTGTGTGTGTGTGTGTGTGTGTGTTTGGGTGCATGAGTGTGTGTGTGTGTGTGTGTGTGTGCGTGTGTGTGTGTGTGTGTATGTGTGTGTGTGTGTGTGTGTGTGTGTGTGTGTGTGTGTGTGTGTTTGTCCGTGTCTATGTGTGGTTGTGTGTGTGTGTGTGTGTGTGTGTGTGTGTGTGTGTGTATGTGTGTGTGTGTTTGTGTATGAGTGTGTAGGCCTACAAACAAAAGTTTGCTTAGACTAGTGACTTTCTAGTAGACTCTCCCACACTTTAGACTCAATTTCTCTCTCTCCATCTCTTTCTTTCTCTCGTCTTTCCCAGAGAGGTTGTAATGCTTACACTCGTCTTCCCACAGTGGTTCTCTGATGTATCTCACTGTGCTTAGTAGCACGTGGCGAGACCAGACGAGAGGAAATTAGCTCACCCCCCACACACACACACACACTCCAAATGCAACCACTAGGATGTAAGCTGCAAAGCACTAAATAACAGGTCAATGAGGAAGTGCGTCCCACGAGATCCATACCTCGGGTTTCGGCCAAAGCCTCAAGATAAACACCAGGGTAAGACTGCCCATACTCATCCCTCCCACACACTCTTTCCCTCTCTTTTCCCCTCTCCTCTCTCTCTCATCCCTCTCTCCTCTCTCTCTCATCCCTGTCTCCTCTCTCTCTCTCTTCCGTCTCTCTTCCCCCTCTCCTCTCTCTCTCTTCCCCATCTCCTCTGCTCTCTCTCTCATCCTTCTCTTTTCCCCTCTCCTCTCTCTCTCATCCCTCTCTCCTCTCTCTCTCATCCCTCTCTTTCCCCTCTCCTGTCTCTCTCATCCCTCTCTTTCCCCTCTCCTCTCTCTCTTCCGTCTCTCTTCCCCCTCTCCTCTCTCTCTCTTCCCCATCTCCTCTGTCTCTCTCTCTTCCCCCTCTTTTTTCTCTCTTATCCCTCTATCCTCTCTCTCTCTTCCTTCTCTCTACCCCGCTCCTCTCTCTCTCCTCTCTCTCATCCCTCTCTTCTCTCTCTCTCTTCCCCATCTCCTCTCTCTCTCATCCCTCTCTCCCTCTCTTCCTTCTCTCTTTCCCGCTCCTCTCTCTCTCTCTCTCTCTCTCTTCCCTCTCACTCCCCCCCTCTCTCTTCTGTCTCTCTTCCCCATCTCCTCTCTCTCTCTCTCTCTTCCTCCTCTCCCCTCTCTCTCTCTTCCTCCTC
>NW_027666988.1:45000-50000 GCF_963457725.1 Sprattus sprattus | reverse complement strand
AAAGAGACTGAAAGAAAGAGAGAGAGAGAGAAAAGAGTGAGAGAGAGAAAACTATTTCTCAAAACAGAAAGAGAGAGAAAAAGAGAGAGAGAGAGAAAAAGAGAGAGAGACAGAAAAAGAGAGAGAGAGAGAGAGCTTTGAGGCGTTTCTTTGGGTGACGCGACCCAAGCAGAACACGATCGTAGTTCAGCCCCCGGTAGAAGGCCCTGGAGATGTAAAACATGGCCACTAGTGTGTGTGTGTGTGTGAGTGTGTGATCGTAGGTCAGCCCCCGGTAGAAACGGCCATGGACTACAATCAGCCAGAGTAAATAAATGAAATTAGCAGCGCCCATTTCCATGAGGATGGCGAGAAACACATGGATGTGTGTGTGTGTGTGTGTGTTTGAGAGTGAGGGTGGGAAGGGAACCAAATGGCTGGATAGGGGTGGTAGGGATGTGTGTGTGTGTATGGGAGTGGTGGTGGGATGTGTGCGTGTGAGAGTGATGGTGGGGTGTGTGTGTGTGTGTTTGTGTGCTTGTGTGTGTGGAAGAGGGGTGGTGGGGTGTGTGTGTGTGTGCGTATGTGTGTGAGAGGAGTGGTGGGGTGTTTGTGTGTGTGTGTGTGTGAGAGAGGGGTGGTGGGGTGTGTGTGTGTGTGAATGTGTGTGTGTGTGTGGGTGTTAGAGGAGTGGTGGGGTGTGTGTGTGTGTATGAGACTGGTGGTGGGGTGTGTGTGTGTGAGAGTGATGTTGGTGGTGGGTTGTGTGTGTGAGTGTGTGTGTTTGTGTGTGTGTTAGAGGGGTGGTGGGGTGTATGTGTGTGTGTGTGTGTGTGTGTTAGAGGGGTGGTGGGGATGTGTGTGTGTGTGTGAATGTGTGTGTGTGTGTGTGTGTGTGTGTGTGTGTCTGTGTGTGTGGTAGAGGAGTGGTGGGGTGTGTGTGTGTGAGAGTGATGGTGGGGTGTGTCTGTGTGTGTGTGTGTGTGTGTGTGTGTGTGTGTGTGTGTGTGTGTGTAAGGGGTGGTGGTGAAAGATGTGAGAACCCTCCTGCCGGAGCAGAAGCTTGAAAAATGAAGGTCTTTTCCTCTCGCCACGCCAGGTTTGTTCTGACTTATTACACACACACACACACACACACACACACACATACACACACACACACACACGCACACGCACACACACCACACACACACACACACACACACACACACACACACACACACACACACACACACACACACACACGCCAGGTTTGTTATGACTTATTACATCAAAATGAATGATTGATGGGGAGGGGAGTTTCTATAGCTACCAAGCCGTGTAAGGCCGGGAGGGTGTGCACCAGAGACTGAACACACACACACACACACACACACACACACAGACACACACACACACACACACACACACACACACACACACACACACACACACACACACACACACACACACACACACACACACACACACACACACACACACACACACACACACACACACACACACATACACCACACACACACACACACACAGAGGTGGTGCCATCATTCTGCCCATGTCGTATTTCGCTCCACTCCCACGAGGCTTATTAAAGGAAGCCCTGGACTGAGTGATGACTCAGGGCTGAGAGAGCATGCACACACACACACACACACACACACACACACACACACACACACACACACACACACACACAGGCTGAGCCAGAAGAAAGGAGCAGTGCTTTACACAGTGTGTACATTAGCAGGAAGTGTCATATGGGGCTCGTGTCATTCGGATAGTTTTTTTTTAAGTTTTACGCTGATAACGACATCGACATTTAGTGCTGCAAGCTTTAAGTGCTCTCTTATGCACACAAAGCTTATGGATGTGACAGGTGTGTGTGTGTGTGAGCAGAAGAAAGAAAGACACGGAAAGAGAGAGGGGTATATGTACAAATGTACGATGTACAATGTAACATTAACAAACGTAAACGTTTGTGAGTGAGTGAGCGTGTGTGTGTGTGTGTGTGTGTGTGCGTATTTTACCACGTTTTAGATTCTACTTTTCTGTATTTTCAGTTTTTCGATGTGTTTCTATGTTATAAACTTTGGCAACACTATATTCTTTATATTCATACCGGTATTGAATTGAACTGAATTGACTTGAATTGAGAGAGAGTGAGTGAGAGAGAGAGAGAGGGAGAGAGAGAGAGAGAGAGAGAGAGAGAGAGAGAGAGAGAGAGAGAGAGAGAGAGAGAGAGAGAGCCTGGATTGATGTAACCTTTCAGAATAGCAGGAGGCAGCTGAGCTGAGCTGGTATCGGTGGCGTTGTTCCGAACACCAGTGGAGCAGCTTGGCTGGGCAGCATGAATGTCCACTCCTAGAGCTGTCCTCATCCAGCACACACGGCGACAGCATTAATCACGTAAACAAAAGCCCCCGCCTGCCAATGCTAATCGCCACTGGTTTCCGTTATTCTTGGAGCGGAGCGCATCGCCTCGCTTGAGAGTTGCTATGACGACACAAGCAAAGTTTGGGCTGTCCGCATACGTGGTAAAGCTCTCAGTCACAGAGACACACGCACAGATGCACGCAAGCAAACACACACACACGCACGCACGCACGCACGCATGCACGCACACACACACACACACACACACACACACGCACAAACACACACACACAGACGTGGTAAAGCTCTCTCTGACACAGGCCTATCTGTCATGACCCAGCCCAGCCCAGCCTGGCAATGGGCCGCTGGTGCCACTCTTAGATAAGACAGGGGAGAGAGTGATGGGTTTGAGAAACACACACACACACACACACACACACACACACACACACACACACACGCACAAACACACGCACAAACACACTCATAAACACATACATACACATGCACACACACACATGTACAAGCACACATGCACCCACACACACGTACACACACATGTACACACACACACACACACACACACAGACGCGCACCCACACACACGTACACACACATGTACACACACATGCACACACACACATGTACACACACACACACACACACACACACACGTGCGTACGCAATCACACACACACACACACATGTACACACACACACACACACACACGTGCGTACGCAAACAGCTGTAACTCACTCTGGCGGGGTCAGAGGGGAAGTGGAATCCACCCAGTGTTAGGTCATAGTGTCAATGTCCGCATACCCCAGCTGTTGGCACTCCAGCTCCAAGCATTCTCTACTGTTCTGACTGAAAGGCGTAGGAAAGTGCTGCAGACAGAAGAAATGACCAGGGACTCGAGTGGCTCGCCTGTTTCAGGGTGCTATAAACGCAATGGACGAAACTCACTCAAGCACCTAAGAACAGTCATTAGGATGCGCTCACACAGAGGGCAGAGGGACACAGAGACCAGTCATTAGGGTCCTCTCACACAGAGGGCAGAGGGACAGAGGGACATGAGACCAGTCATAAGGGTCCTCTCACACAGAGAGACAGAGAGACCAGTCATAAGGGTCCTCTCACACAGAGGGACACAGAGACCAGTCATAAGGGTCCTCTCACACAGAGGGACACAGAGACCAGTCATAAGGGTCCTCTCACACAGAGGGACACAGAGACCAGTCATAAGGGTCCTCTCACACAAAGGGACACAGAGACCAGTCATAAGGGTCCTCTCACACAGAGGGACACAGAGACCAGTCATAAGGGTCCTCTCACACAGAGGGCAGAGGGACATGAGACCAGTCATAAGGGTCCACTCACACAGAGGGACAGAGAGACACATGGACACACTTCCCCTCTGCTTTTGTTCACAGGAGAACCACTAAAGGTTCTAACATTCCATCCAAGTAAAACCATTTAGAGTGCGCTAAGAACCTCTTGCTGTTTGTGTGCAGTTTTTCTAAGGCCTAGCCACAGAATGAAGGATGAATTAAGGTTGTAGATCGCTCACCCCACAAATACAGCACTGTAAATTACAAAACACACGTCAAACTCACGAGCGATTGCATCAATCCTAATGCAGCTTGCAGGTTGCAGCAAAATAAAAAAGGCTAAATTAAGCCTTAAAAATGAAGTTGTATGCACTGAAATGTGCATTACAAACGTACACATTGCAGCCCTTTAGCAGTTTACAATGAAAGAGACAAGAACGTAGTTGTGGATAGCACGCTTCTGGATTCTAAATCAGCATAGGATTAAGTGTACACACACACACACACACACACACACATAGGACTTAGTGTAGAGTTCGATCATGGGTACTCACAGGGTCTTCAGGCTTGTGGCTCCCGGTGGCTTCCTGAAACACATCGTCGGGATAGTCGTCAAGGCGACTGAGTGTGAACTCTCGGAGGAAGACTGCCTCTCCATGGTTGCTGTGCACCTGCACCTGCCCCTGCGGAAACAAAAACGCCAACGCAAAACATCGTCACTCAGAACACACACCTGAGCTTGACCTTACGACCTCTAGTAAAGGAGACAAGGGTGTAAGCCGCAACTTCTAAGCGGATCAATGACAAATCACATTCACAGCAGGTTTCGGAGAGAGAGACGACATGTGAACACAAAGTATTGAGTATTGAGCTGAATTTAACAAATAGCGTAATGGATGATTATTTAAAGGACTGCACCTTTAACACGGTATGCATAACTATTTAAATGTGTCTTTTCAAGTCTGTGGTTACGTTGATGCCCAGAGCGAGTGCAAGTCCCTGGGCTTGACCATACAACATGGACCAAAGGATGCAGGTGCCATAACAACAAGGACAGAAACCACAGCTTCTAGGCTTTTGACTGCACACTCACACACACACACACACACACACACACACACACTCACACTCACACTCACACACACACACACACACACACACACACACACACACACACACACAGCTTCTAGACTTGACTGCACATTAAGACGAAGCAGTAGAAAGTGACATTTACTTCGTTCAGCACTGGCTACCTCACTTCAGGCATGATATTCTCCGTCTTCGAGCACACAGACACACACACACACACACACACC
>NW_027666988.1:27500-40000 GCF_963457725.1 Sprattus sprattus | reverse complement strand
AATTCATAAGTTTTGAACCGTACAGCAGATGTAGTTATTATATTTAATATATTCTTAATGTTTTTTATTAGTATTTGTTATATATTTTGTAAATAAATGAATAAATATTAAAATAAATATTAAAATATTAACACTACTTAACCATACAGATTACCAACATTTTTGCTAATTTGGTGGAAAACACCTAACTCTATGCCTCTTCAAAAGCATCCTGGTGCAATACATTTGTGGAGAAGGTGAAGGTGTTTGTGAGGATAAACATCCACCTGGGTATCCATCATATACCCTCTTTTCTTGACTTCTGTTCATCTGATCCAGCCTTACAAGTGTCCTATGTGGCAGACACCAATGCCATGAAATAAGTATGAGGAGTTATTCAGATACCTACCCTGTTCAAACCCAGGGATAGCAGACTCTGGTAACAAGCTTCCGAAAGTGAGACCATTACAGTTTTTTCCAATCATTTTCACACTTGGTTCAATACCATGTACTCTTTCTCAAAACACTTAACACATCCAGCAGTAGACCAACTAAATGGGATACTTTTCCATTGCTTAGATCAAAAATGCAGTCAATGTTCACCACCAGCAAAATGCTGTGCAACTACAGCATTTTTTTTTCAAGATATTTAGATACTCTGTTCAAAACAGTTAACTTTAGTTTTTTAACCAGACACAATTTAGATCACTGTAGATGGAAAGATGCTGTATTTTCAGACAAATTAAATTATACACTTGACATAAGACAGATTTAGTTTTTAGCCTACATAAATGTATATAGTTTACATCTTGATTGGAATTTAGTTTACATCTTTGTTTTGTTTGTTTTGCAGCCTTGCTACCAACTACCGCTGTACAGCATTTGCGTTGAAATGTACATACATGTAAAATATAGATGTACTGTAGGTGTCAATGAAGACATTTTCCCACTATTACTGCTGCTTATGAAAGTCATGGGCCATCAATGAGACAAAGTGACCCAAAAAGGGAACTAAAACAAACATGTCTATCCAAAGTGATTTACACTATCATCTTTCATTGGCCAGGAATTTAACCCAGGTCAGATAGCCTACTTGTTAGCCAACAACACTAACCACTGTACCACTTATCACACCTGGCATTCTTGCCACACAAAACTTGTATGTACAAACCAACGGAAAAGTTTGTTTTTACAGTTTTTTCCAATTATTTTCACTCGTCTCAAATACCATGTACACATTCCCAGAACACTTAACCCATCGAGCATACCAGTACACTATGTGAGGGTAGTAATAGATCTAATGTCAGACTACTATAGACTACAGACTGTAATGTCAGACTACCTATACAAACACCACCACTTGTAAACTGACAACTTTCCATCTTCAATTCCATCAGTGAGAAACCTACTATGTCCTACTGAAGCTTCCTTATGCTCATCAGGCCTCTCGCTGTTCCTCTCCCCCCATGTCCTCACTTCTCTTTGCTGCCACAGCACCCTCACTCACTTCTCTACCCTCAGATGAGGTGGAACAACTGACATCCTGACACATAAAAGAAAAAGAAAAAACTATCCTATTATTGTAAGCCATCACAGTGGAAGTCATTATTGTTTCATCCATTTTTATGTCAATTGTTTTATGCCACAACATCAGCTCAATATCCCAGTGTGTACTACATACAGACAAGTTATATCACATCTACTATAGATTTTTGTAGTAGTGATGTCCTATACCTTGGTCCTGATTTCATTGTGATTAGCTTTTCCACAGCATAAAAGCTGTACAAGCTTAAAATTTAACATCATAACATATTACTAGTTGGCTGTCGAATAATCTGCTGAATACCATTTCAATATGAGGTTTTCAATATTCAATGATGACCTTGCTATTGATTGTAGCTACTGTTGTTACCATAAGCTTACAGCTCAAAACAAATGAGGGATTTGAAATACTAGTAGAGATGAGTAGAGATGAAGTTTTTTTTACTATACATGTTATTTATCTTAAACTGATCAGTTTAGTAAGTGATGAGGCTGAGTCAATAGCTGGCTATCAACCAACTCCAGACGAACTCCTCAGACTAACGTTACCTCAGTCAATGTAGATAGCTAGCAAGTAAGCTGGCAAACTGGTCATGGAAATTGAGATGACGATACAAATTGTAAGACATTTCTTCTGAAAACCAGAAAACACAGCCGATTACCCACATCGTTTATTTGTGCAAATAATAGCTCTCACCCACAGACGTGGGTGCTTCCTTCGTAGGTTGCTAAACTAAAGTCACGAATTGACCGCCATTTCCACAAGTGAGGTAACGTGAAAATTAGCTTTACTGAACGTCCCTCAAAGACCAATTATTAAATGTTACATATCTCTGCTAATAAAAGTGTCATGGCTTTACAATCTATTCAAACATCACTGATCTAGCTATGACTTTTGTCTATGTATACGATGAGGCTGGTGCTATTTGTAAACCAACACTTCTCAGTTACTGCCATACGAAGACGTTACTGGCGAGTTAGCTAGTCAGAAATAAACAGGAGGATACTTATATTTCTATTTGAATACGGTTTTTTATTTCTGACTTCTCAAACAAGATCGTTACTGTCATACAAACGTGATTAGTCGTCGTCATTGGTGCACAAAAATACGGTCTCATCCAGTGAGAACAGATGTAGACGTCTCTGATTTCTAGCCTTTACTCCAACAGACACTGTAATCTTCAGGCGATCTGTCAGTAGCAAGGTTAAATTAGCAAATACTTAAAAAAAGCCAATGACAGCATATCCCGTTTCCGGTTTCAAAATAAAAGTAAGAAGTTAATCTATCCATTAGCGGTGTATTTTTTCATATATTAATGTTGTAGTATTAACACCGTGTCTTTAAAAGTTACGGCCGTCGACGGCCGCTATGGGATTCTACAAGAAGGCCGTCCACGGCCGCTATGGGATCTAGAGGGTTAAGATATTAAAGAAAAACGAATATAAATTTCTCCCATTGACTTACATTGGGCCATTATGACATCATAATAGGGTCTTTAAACTGGCTTGCACCTGTGCTTTACTCTGCCGTGCTAAGGCAAAAGACCGTAACTTCAAGTTTGGTCAAAAAGGAGTGTTTGACGTATTTGTAAAATATCAGCAGTAATTAAACAAATGTACTGATATTAAATGTACTACTAACATGCCATTATCAAATTAAAGCCAGTGACATCAGTATTTTGGTTGATTTCACGATGTATAGGCTACCGACAGTTAGCATACCAAGCTAGGTAGCATTACCATTAGAATTGCATGGCAGATATGCTAAGCTATCGGGCTATTCCCCCACCCAGTGCCTGTGGCTAGTCCGAAAAAGGTGCATCTAAATCGGGTAACTTCGCTTGGCGAGCGGGGGCATGTGGAGGGGGAAAATGGGCCTCATTCTCTATCGTTCTCTCTCTCTCTCTCTCTCTCTCTCTCTCTCTCTCTCACACACACACACACACACACACACACACACACACACACACACACACACACACACACACACACCCCAATGGACTGACATAGATGTTTTATGTGTTTCATGTGACAATTCAAGTTCATTGTTTTATGTGCTTAATGTGATAATTCAATGGTGTGTGTGTGTGTGTGTGTGTGTGTGTGTGATAATCATTGTAGGCTATTGGTAATTGTGATAAATGAAATAGTATTACTACTGATTAATTAATAGGGTCATTATTCCATTGTTATCATACCACTGAGCTTTAACATAGAAGTTACTGCCTTCTGCCTTAGTATGCTTCACTGACACCTGTGCCAAATCCAAAGAACCTCTTCTCTCTCTGTCCCTCTCAATTTAACTGTAACTAGGAACATTAAGACACCATCCATTCTCTATTTTTTTTCTCTCCATCTCTCCATCTTTCTCTCTGTCAACTTTCTCTCACACTCAATCTCTCTTCTTCACTCCATTTTTATCTCCTTTTTTCAATATTTTCACTCTCTCTTTATCTCTTCATCCAGAGCCACTCTTGTTCACTCTTCTTTCCTTCTTCCACTCTTCTTTCCTTTCTTATTTTCTTCTTCCATTTTTCTTTCCTTCTTCCACTCTTCTTGCCTTTCTTTTTCCTTCATCCACTCTTCTTTCCTTCTTCCACTTTTCTTTCCTTTCTTCACTCTTCTTTCCTTCTTACACTCTTCTTTCCTTTCTTCTTTCCTTCTTTCACTCTTCTTTCTTTCCTTATTTCCTTCTTCCACTCTTCTTTCCTTCCTTCACTCTTCTTTCCTTTCTTCTTTCATTATTTCACTCTTCTTTCTTTTCTTCTTTCCTTCTTCCACTCTTCTTTCCTTTCTTCACTCTTCTTTCTTTTCTTCTTTCCTTCTTTCACTCTTCTTTCCCTCTTCCACTCTTCTCTCCTTTCTTCACTCTTCTTTCCTTTTGTCTTTCCTTCTTCCACTCTTCTTGCCTTTCTTTTTTCCTTCATCCACTCTTCTTTCCTTCTTCCACTTTTCTTTCCTTTCTTCACTCTTCTTTCCTTCTTACACTCTTCTTTCCTTTCTTCTTTCCTTCTTTCACTCTTCTTTCTTTTCTTCTTCCTTTCTTAACCTTTGCATTTCATGCACTGGTATTTCCTTCAGGAAATGCATTTTCTAGTTTTATATTTAATTTCATTGATTTATTTAATTTAGTATGACACCTTGAAGGAGCAGCTCAGTTTTAACCACCAAGCAACACACACACACACACACACACACACACACACACCATTCCACCCATACTCCACCAAAACCATGGGAACTGACTCCGGGTTCAACTCAAAGTCCAGTTTCTGTCTGGGGGTCTGGTTGAGGGGCGTCGGTGCTGGTCCTGTGGGTCCGCTAACAAAGCGTAGCAGATGAAGCCATGCGTATCTGGGCCAGGGGAGGTTTCACAACGAGCGAGAGGGGACCGACACACAAAACCCCACTCAACTCTCAGGGACACACACACACACAAACATCACACACTCCTCCGAACGCATTTAAACCGCCTTTAATGAAAATGGCTCTCCTGGCACTGGTTTTGCAAACAGCCAGGGACCAACAAGAGCAGGATGTATCAACATGGTGAACGTGTGTGTGTGTGTGTGTGTGTGTGTGTGTGTGTGTGTGTGTGCGTGTGCTTTTTTCTGCTTTTTTTAATACACTTGGTATCACAAGGCATCTTCCAACAAGTCCAAGCGGGGCCCTCACCAGGAATGCGGGCGAATGATCCGTTTCATTTAGCGTTATCTAATATCAAAGGAAAGCAGAATCGAGTTTCACTAATGCTTTCGGGATGGATGTGTGTTAAAGCGACATCAAAAGGCACGCCATGAGTGTGTGTGTGTGTGTGTGATGTGTGTGTGTGTGTGTGTGTGTGTGTCAAGGCACGCCATGAACCATGGCTCAAATGCCGAATAACATGTTGGTGTGTCTTAGTGTGTGTGCTTGTATGTTGACCAACGGCTGTGTGTGTGTGTGTGCGTGCAAGTGCTTGTGTGTGTGTGTTTGTGTGTGTGAGAGAGAGAATATATGTGAATGTGTGTGTGTGTGTGTGGGGGTGGGGGTGGGGGTGTGTTAGCACATATATGACTGAGTGTGTAGGTGTGTGTCTGTGTGTGTCTGAAAGTGTGTGTGTGTATGTGTGTGTATGTGTGTGTATGTGTGTGTATGTGTATGCATACGTATGACAGTGTGTGTGTGTGTATGTGTGTGCGTATGTGTGTAGTTGTGTGATGGTGTGGGTGTGTGTGTGTGTGTGTGTGTGTGTGTGTAGGTGTGTGTCTGTGAGAGCGTGTGTGTGTCTGTGAGAGCGTGTGTGTGTGTGTGTGTGTGTGTGTGTGTGTTATTCCTGCGAATCACCATATTTCAGCAGCACATGTGTGTCGTGTGTCACTGAAGTTCCAGCCTGAAGTTGAACAGATTCTTGGCACCGGCTGTGGTTTAAACAGCTTCCAAATGGCGGGTTTGCTTTACACATTCCTTCAGGTCGGTCGAAGCCCTGAGCAATTAGTGTGTGTGTTACACAAGGCCTACCATTATGGGGGTGAGCAGCGCCCGGTCGGATCGCCAGCCCCGGGTCGTTGGGCTGCAGAGACTGTGAAATGCACTGAAACCTCAGGGTGAGTGGCTGGGTGAATGAGGGAGAGGGAGAGATAGATGGCGAAAGAGGGAGCAAGAGAGAGATTCACAGAAGAGGGGAAAGAGACTGATTGATTGTGTGGAGAGAGAGAAAGGAAGAGAGAGAGCAAAGAGAGAGAAAGTGAGATGGAGAGAGAGAGAGAGAGGGAGTGTGAGAGAGAAATGGGGTGAGAGGGAGGGAAAGAGAGAGAGGGAGGGAGAGAGAGAGAATGGGAGAAGGTGGCAGAATGAAAAGTTGAGGCTGGAAGATTGTCCGCTAAGACATGACGACAGCAGAGAAGGATCCAGATGTTGCTACTCAAGCTATTGAGGGAGTGTTTAGCATAAGGCTAGCGTTCCCTCGGCTAAACGAGAAATCAAAAAAGAAAGAGAAAAATCTTCTCACATCATGCTCAGTTGCACACTTCATGACACAGAGTGAACTCCTCTCTCTGTCACGGAAGGCTGAATCGAGGCGTCCCTGATCTGATCCCCAACAGGGGAGAGTGCTGACGGGGCTAACTAGTCTGCTGCTAACTAGTCTGCTGCTGAAGTGGCTAACTAGTCTGCTGCTGAAGAGGCAACACACACACACACACACACACACACACACACACACACACACACACACACACACACACATACACACACACACACACACACACACACACACAGGCTGTCTAGAGCGACCTCTGACCCAGAATGGAGCACGGTTCTGTTGCATTTGGCATCTGTTGACCCATTGCCTACCTGTTGAACCATAGCTGACCTCGATCTGACTATGGTCCTGCTGTCAGGTCAGAGACACAGAACTACTGGGATGTCCTGCGGTCAGGTCAGAGACACAGTACTACTGGGATGTCCTGCGGTCAGGTCAGAGACACAGTACTACTGGGATGTCCTGCTGCAGGTTAGAGACACAGTTCTACTGGGATGTCCTGCTGCAGGTCAGAGACACAGTACTACTGGGATGTCCTGCTGCTAGAGACACAGTACTACTGGGATGTCCTGCTGCAGGTCAGAGACATAGTACTACTGGGATGTCCTGCTGCTAGAGACACAGTACTACTGGGATGTCCTGGTGCAGGTCAGAGACACAGTACTACTGGGATGTCCTGCGGTCAGTTCAGAGACACAGTACTACTGGGATGTCCTGCTGCAGGTCAGAGACATAGTACTACTGGGATGTCCTGCTGTTAGAGACACAGTACTACTGGGATGTCCTGCTGCTAGAGACACAGTACTACTGGGATGTCCTGCTGCTAGAGACACAGTACTACTGGGATGTCCTGCTGCTAGAGACACAGTACTACTGGGATGTCCTGCTGCTAGAGACACAGTACTACTGGGATGTCCTGCTGTCAGGGTAGAGACACAGTACTACTGGGATGTCCTGCTGCAGGTCTGCAGGTCTGCACTGGGATGGGGTGCTCTACTGGCTAACCTCTCCACTTCGCCCTGTTCTCCCATCAAGCTCCCTCCGATCTGAGTGCTCATCGAGCCAGCCGTGGACTGAAACCTGGCTGAACTGGGCTCTAATGAGGCATGGCAGCCAAGCCCTCTCTCTCTCTCTCTCTCTCTCTCTCTCTCTTGCTTCAGTGATATCTGTCCATCTCTCTCTCTCCCTCTATCTATCCCTCCCTGCCTTTTTCCTCTATCTCTCTCACCATCTCTCTCTGTCTGTCCTTTCCTCTCTCTCTCTCTCACACTAGCCATAAGATCAGTATGTTAGCCATTAGATCAACATGTTAGCCATAAGATCAATATGTTAGCCAAAAGACCAGTACGCTAGCCTTAGATTACATTTGGATTCCTCCTAGTCAGCTGCTTTTGGTGCTTCTTGTTCCTATCCCAGCATGCTCTACTCTGCTCTGACTGACACGCCACCTCAGAGCCATCCTCGTGTTCCTATCCCAGCATGCTCTACTCTGCTCTGACTGACACGCCACCTCAGAGCCATCCTCGTGTTTCTATCCCAGCATGCTCTACTCTGCTCTGACTGACACGCCACCTCAGAGCCATCCTCATGTTCCTATCCCAGAATGCTCTACTCTGCTCTGACTGACACGCCACCTCAGAGCCATCCTCATGTTCCTATCCCAGCATGCTCTACTCTGCTCTGACTGACACGCCACCTCAGAGCCATCCTCATGTTCCTATCCCAGCATGCTCTACTCTGCTCTGACTGACACGCCACCTCAGAGCCATCCTCGTGTTTCACCGGTGGCCGTGTCTCACCGTAACCAAACCACTCCCGTTGCCGCGCGACAGAGAATCCCGGACCGCACATCCCCCCCTGTTCCAAGGCGACACACTCCGCTACCGAAACACCCCAGGGGGGGTGAGACCCAGAGCGTACCCCAGAGGAGGTGAGGCTCAGGTTATCCCGCGGGGTGAGACAGCTGAAGTTGCAGCGGTTTGGCCATTAAGGCGTTCCTCGTTAAAGTGAGATGATCGGGGTGGACTTTCACAACTGTATGCTGTTGCTGCCCTCTCATAGACCTGCTACTGAAAATGACAGCTGAGATATATCATGTATAATATAACATGGATAATATAACATATATAATATAACATAGGATACAACACGTGCTGCGCAACCAAGCCAGTAATGTATGGCTGTGACTGCTGTTAATGTCTTAAGGCACTTCATATAAATGAATGGTAGCATGAGGTGTGACACACACACACACACACACACACACACACACACACACAGAAGTTGGTCTGGCTTTTCTTTTTCTCCACACAAAGGCATTGAGATTTCTCAACCCGCACAATATTCTGTTTCTGTGAGCTGTCAGGATGTGTTTAAGGAGGCCGTTAATCCAAGTATCAGTATCAGTACCATTAACACATATCCAGTCATCTCCAGACAGTCAGAGTCTGACTGATAAGTTGCCTCCATCAATCACACACTGTGTGTGTTTGTGTGTGTGTGTGTGTGTGTGTGTGTGTGTGTGTGTGTGCATGTTCGGCGCGCGTGTGTGTGTGTGTGTGTGTGTGTGTGTGTGTGTGTGTGTGTGTGTGCGCGTGTGTGTGTGTGTGTGTGTGCATGTGCGTGTGTGTGTGTGTGTGTGCGCTCATGTGTGTGTGTGTGTGTGTGCATGTGTGTGTGTGCGTGTGTGTGTGTGTGTGTGTGTGTACAAATGAAGAAAAGAGGTGAGACAGGGCAATCGTATCACTGCTCCCTTCACCTTGATTGGATTTTGAAGTCTTCAAAGTGAGTGAGTGTGTGTACCAAGTATGAGATGTGTGTGTGTGTGTGTGTGTGTGTGTGTGTGTGTGTGTGTGTGTGTATGTGAGAGAGAGTGAGAGAGGAAGTGAACTCAGGGCAGTGGCCTGCACTTCAAAGCAGCACAATCATCAGCAACAACACAGACCCACCTGATCTTATAATTGAGCTTCCTGGAGGGTGTAACAGCTGCCGACAGCTCTCTGAAACTGGAGCAGGTCTGCAGCACATCACACTACACAGCTACTAACACACACACACACACACACACACACACACACACACACACACACACACACACACACACACACACACACACACACACAGCTACTGCTCCCATAGAACTCTCTCATATCACCATGCTCCGGGGCTATAACTCAAACATGGCTAGTCTTCAGGGCTACAGAGTTGTAGCATGCACACACACACACACACACACACACACACACACACACACACACACACACACACACACACACACACACACACACACACACACACAGCTACTGCTCCCATAGAACTCTCTCATATCACCATGCTCCGGGGCTATAACTCAAACATGGCTAGTCTTCAGGGCTACAGAGTTGTAGCATGCACACACACACACACACACACACACACACACACACACACACACACACACACACACACACACACAGCTACTGCTCCCATAGAACTCTCTCATATCACCATGCTCCGGGGCTATAACTCAAACATGGCTAGTCTTCAGGGCTACAGAGTTGTAGCATGCACACACACACACACACACACACACACACACACACACACACACACACACACACACACACACACACACACATGCCACGCGCACAAACACACATGCAAGGTTCCTTGGCTCCAGGGCGACACTTCTCCTAGGACAGGCCTCCATCTCCACTTCTGCTTCCAGCTAAAGGGCCTTTGATGAACAGGATCCCTTCCAGTGTTTAGATAAGGACGGCTCCGTTTCCTAGGCCACCCCTGGAAGAGCTGTTTTTGCTAATCCACTTTCAGAGGGAGTGGGAGAGTATCTATGGCTCACTCATTTAACGGAGGAAGGGAAGGAGAAATGACTATATTATACTATATTACCTCATTATTCAATCATCCAGCCGCTATCCCTTCAGGATGCTCCCCAACTTTAAGAACTCTTTCTATGTCTGAGATCTTTTGATTAAATGTTATAAATGTTATAAACGGCGTTATAAACGGCGTTATACCCCAATAACAGAGGTAAATATAGGTATTATTGTAATAATTGCTTTATTAATTTTATTCCGGTTATTATACTATCTAAAAAAATATATGAATACCACGTTAAAGGGAGCTGTTACCCTTTATGAGGAGCTGTTCCCCTTTACGAGGAGCTGTTCCCCTTTAGCTGTTCCCCTTTACGAGGAGCTGTTCCCCTTTAGCTGTTCCCCTTTACGAGGAGCTGTTCCCCTTTACGAGGAGCTGTTCCCCTTTAGCTGTTCCCCTTTATGAGGAGCTGTTCCCCTTTAGCTGTTCCCCTTTACGAGGAGCTGTTCCCCTTTACGAGGAGCTGTTCCCCTTTATGAGGAGCTGTTCCCCTTTACGAGGAGCTGTTCCCCTTTATGAGGAGCTGTTCCCCTTTAGCTGTTCCCCTTTACGAGGAGCTGTTCCCCTTTACGAGGAGCTGTTCCCCTTTACGAGGAGCTGTTCCCCTTTACGAGGAGCTGTTCCCCTTTACGAGGAGCTGTTCCCCTTTACGAGGAGCTGTTCCCCTTTACGAGGAGCTGTTCCCCTTTAGCTGTTCCCCTTTATGAGGAGCTGTTCCCCTTTAGCTGTTCCCCTTTACGAGGAGCTGTTCCCCTTTACGAGGAGCTGTTCCCCTTTAGCTGTTCCCCTTTAGCTGTTCCCCTTTACGAGGAGCTGTTCCCCTTTACGAGGAGCTGTTCCCCTTTAGCTGTTCCCCTTTAGCTGTTCCCCTTTACGAGGAGCTGTTCCCCTTTACGAGGAGCTGTTCCCCTTTAGCTGTTCCCCTTTACGAGGAGCTGTTCCCCTTTACGAGGAGCTGTTCCCCTTTACGAGGAGCTGTTCCCCTTTACGAGGAGCTGTTCCCCTTTACGAGGAGCTGTTCCCCTTTACGAGGAGCTGTTCCCCTTTACGAGGAGCTGTTCCCCTTTAGCTGTTCCCCTTTAGCTGTTCCCCTTTACGAGGAGTTGTTCCCCTTTACGAGGAGCTGTTCCCCTTTAGCTGTTCCCCTTTACGAGGAGCTGTTCCCCTTTACGAGGAGCTGTTCCCCTTTACGAGGAGCTGTTCCCCTTTATGAGGAGGTGTTCCCCTTTAGTTGTTCCCCTTTAGCTGTTCCCCTTTACGAGGAGCTGTTCCCCTTTACGAGGAGCTGTTCCCCTTTAGCTGTTCCCCTTTAGCTGTTCCCCTTTACGAGGAGCTGTTCCCCTTTACGAGGAGCTGTTCCCCTTTAGCTGTTCCCCTTTAGCTGTTCCCCTTTACGAGGAGCTGTTCCCCTTTACGAGGAGCTGTTCCCCTTTAGCTGTTCCCCTTTACGAGGAGCTGTTCCCCTTTACGAGGAGCTGTTCCCCTTTACGAGGAGCTGTTCCCCTTTACGAGGAGCTGTTCCCCTTTACGAGGAGCTGTTCCCCTTTACGAGGAGCTGTTCCCCTTTACGAGGAGCTGTTCCCCTTTAGCTGTTCCCCTTTAGCTGTTCCCCTTTACGAGGAGTTGTTCCCCTTTACGAGGAGCTGTTCCCCTTTAGCTGTTCCCCTTTACGAGGAGCTGTTCCCCTTTACGAGGAGCTGTTCCCCTTTACGAGGAGCTGTTCCCCTTTATGAGGAGGTGTTCCCCTTTAGTTGTTCCCCTTTAGCTGTTCCCCTTTATGAGGAGCTGTTCCCCTTTAGCTGTTCCCCTTTACGAGGAGCTGTTCCCCTTTACGAGGAGCTGTTCCCCTTTACGAGGAGCTGTTCCCCTTTATGAGGAGCTGTTCCCCTTTATGAGGAGCTGTTCCCCTTTATGAGGAGCTGTCCCCCTTTATGAGGAGCTGTTCCCCTTTAGCTGTTCCCCTTTAGCTGTTCCCCTTTACGAGGAGTTGTTCCCCTTTAGCTGTTCCCCTTTAGCTGTTCCCCTTTACGAGGAGCTGTTCCCCTTTAGCTGTTCCCCTTTACGAGGAGCTGTTCCCCTT
>NW_027666988.1:20000-22500 GCF_963457725.1 Sprattus sprattus | reverse complement strand
TGCCACACACATGTCATACACGTGAGTCAAACATGCCACATACATGTCATACACGTGAGTCAAACATGCTACATACATGTTAAACACGTGAGTCAAACATGCCACATACATGTCATACACGTGAGTCAAACATGCTACATACATGTTAAACACGTGAGTCAAACACGCCACATACATGTCATTCACGTGAGTCAAACACGCCACACACATGTCATACACGTGAGTCAAACATGCCACATACATGTCATACACGTGAGTCAAACATGCCACATACATGTCATAAGCGTGAGTCAAACACGCCACATTCATGTCATTCACGTGAGTCAAACACGCCACATACATGTCATACACGTGAGTCAAACACGCCACATACATGTCATACACGTGAGTCAAACACGCCACATACATGTCATACACGTGAGTGAAACATGCCACATACATGTCATTCACGTGAGTCAAACACGCCACATACATGTCATACACGTGAGTCAAACACGCCACATACATGTCATACACGTGAGTCAAACACGCCACATACATGTCATACACGTGAGTCAAACACGCCACATACATGTCATACACGTGAGTCAAACACGCCACATACATGTCATTCACGTGACTCAAACACGCCACATACATGTCATACACGTGAGTCAAACATGCCACATACATGTCATACACGTGAGTCAAACATGCCACATACATGTCATTCACGTGAGTCAAACACGCCACATACATGTCATTCACGTGAGTCAAACACGCCACATACATGTCATTCACGTGAGTCAAACACGCCACATACATGTCATTCACGTGAGTCAAACATGCCACATACATGTCATACACGTGAGTCAAACACGCCACATACATGTCATACACGTGAGTCAAACATGCCACATACATGTCATTCACGTGACTCAAACACGACTCCCACAGACTCTGCTGCCATGACCTGATCTGCTCACAGCGATCTGTAATCTAAAATCCACTTGCGTAAAGATTTAAGAGATTTATCTATGAAGCTTCTCCAAACTCGTCATCATGCTAGTTCCCCTCGAAGTCTCCACGGCCGCGTCTGTCTCCCTGGCAACCCCTCCCAGCCGCACGGCTTCCTGTGTCTGACAGCGGTGACGAGACGCAGGGCGGCGGAGAGGGGCGTCTGCTCATCGTCTTCCTGTCCACACGTCGCGCGTCACTCACCGCACACTCCGACGACACGTCAGTACACTCGTGCAGACGCAACAGAAGTGCACTTCATCAGACACACACACACAGACAAACACACACTTCACACACACACACTTCACCGGGAGTGCTCTTTATCAGATGCAGTAGGAGTATACTTATTCAGACACACTGAGACAAACTACACAGAGTGTACACACGTACACACACACACTTCACACACACACAAATGCCCACTGTTGCATCAATGGTAGTAGGAGACAATCGGCAGGCAGTTGTGTTTACGATATTCTTCTCTTTCAAGCACATAGACAACCAAGAACCCTTTTGATGCCAGGCCAGAACAGAGAGAACTAAGAACCCTTTTGTTGTCATAGCAGCACATAGAGAACTAAGAACACCTTTTGTTGCCAGATCAGCACATGGAGAACTAAGAACACATTTTGTTGCCATAGCAGCACATAGAGAACCAAGAACTCTTTTGATGCCAGATCAGCAAACTTCAGCCCCTTTCGGAACCGCAGCCACACCACGACAATGTCTCCCAGCGTAGGGTTAGGGTTAGGGTTAGACAATGTCTCACAGCGTAGGGTGAAAACATCCAGCTGAAAGTGGGTGAAGAGGAGGGTATTGCTACCTTGGGTATACAGTCACAGGCATAGAGATGCAGACATGTAAGATTCATCAAAGGCCTGCGAGTGTTACAAAGTCCAACAGAAATAGCAAGGGTCACATCACTGTGCTAAATTTGGATAACATATTGAGGAATTTTCTACCCGTGTTCCTGTGCCGGGTCTAAAATTAGATGTATTTATGCGTCAGTGAGCGTTGAAACAGATGTTTTCCATCTCGAGGAGATAGTTGTGGTCGGGGCTACGCTCTGTCTTCCTCGAGTAGTAGAAAAAGAAGCCTCTCTCTCTCTCTCTCTCCCTCTCACTCTCTCTCTCCCTCTCTCTCTCTCTCTCTCTCTCTCTCTCCCTCTCTCTTCTGTACGAGCAGCCAGAGCCCTGGAGGAAACTCTCTCTCTCTCTCTCTCTCTCTCTCTCTCTCTCTCTCTCTCTCTCTCTCTCTCTCTCTCTCTCTCTCTCTCTTATGTGTGTGAGAGAGATAGAAGGTTCCTGCGTGTGGATGTGTATGTGTGTGTGTGTGTGTGTGTGTGTGTATATATTTGATGGTGGAACGACAAAATGCTATTAGATCAGGGGCGTCCCCCTCTAACTTCAAGAATCTCTTAAAGACTCAACTCGTCTGAGAACACCTCCAACACCCTAACATGCCAAACTCACACTTATACACATCTTTACAAACACACACT
>NW_027666988.1:12500-15000 GCF_963457725.1 Sprattus sprattus | reverse complement strand
CATTCCTTTAATTTTTGGTGACATTGTGCCAGAAGGAAATCAGAACAAGACCTTGCTATTGCTTTTACTACAAATAACGTAGTGGGATTTGAAAAGTTAATCAGAAGCACCCAGTGAGCTTGTGGCTTGGCAGGGGATGAGTTGTTTGTCCACTGCGATGTAGAAGGTGTCAATTCTGCTTTGGGTTCGGCCAACAGCAAGGATGTATGGTTCGCCAGATCTTTCTTGCAGGTGTTCATCGATGCAGCTGCATGACTAAAAACAAATAAGATACAAAAAAAAACATACACTGTTAAGTAATGCCAAGTATAAATTACCCCTTTAGTTTTAAATCATGTTCCTTACTGGACTCCTGAACAATAGGCCTGTACTTAGTCTTGTCAAAAACATACTCCACATGGAAAGGAAAAAATTGAACGTTCAGAGCTAAAAAAAAGTGTCTTGTAGGACATTAAAAAGTGAGGGAACTTACAGGATTTACCTTGTGAAAGTGCACCGTTTTGTCTTCTGCATCCCTTGGACTTATTTTGGTCCTCCTCTTCAGTCCAGCTGAAGGTGGCAAAAGATGAAGCAGTAGCAGTACAGAAGCCATGTCACTATCACAATCTGTTTGGGGTGGAATGTATCAGACAATTTATAAAATGAAAAAGTTAAAATAAAGATTAGTATTGTCAAAAAAACATGCAGCGAAGCGTACCATTGTCATCATTCTCTGCAAGCTTCTCTGCAGCTTTTAGCAAATGACACAGGTCAGTTGACGGAGTCAGCTGGTTGGCCTCTTTGATGAATTTTGGCTTGAATGAGCTGTTTCAACACAAAACAGCAGCAGGAAGTCTCGATTGACCTGTTAATCATACACAAGTGTTACATTTAGTCTACGTTACACCAAATGCTGTCCTTCTTATAGCTCCCAACAGCACCCTGAAGCTATAGCTGAAGCTGAAGCTATAACTTTGCTTTTATCTTTTTTAATTATTATTTTAGGCCTACATTTATTTGGGGCAATATTATGGTACTGCATCTTGGATTAGTAACTCTGCACTTCTTTGTGTTAATGGTAGACTAAAATAAACAAGTCAGGCGCAACAGTGATACAGATCTTACCAAGATTGATCAATAATAGAAGTTTTTTTTATTTTTTTTTATATGAGACACAATAGTCTACAATAAACTGTGTTACAGGTATAGCCTAGTTTTTTAACAGATGAGCTACATCCAGTCTTGTGATATGAGGAGCTGATACATGGGCAACATATCTTGTTAAGCCTCTTAGGATGTCTTACCTTCACTTATGAATTCCAAATAAGTGAAGCTGGCGTGCAATTTGATGTACTTCTTTAAACGGAGGAATTTCACGTTCGGCAGCATGTCCTAAAATTGCACCTGGTGGCGAAAGTAGGGAAAGGGGGTGAAAAACTATATTACCATAAATGTATTACCCATGGTTTAAGTGGCAATGGAAGTTTGTTGCATCCAACAATGTGCGCTTAACACGCTTCCTACTTTATATAACAAAACATCATTAGTACATTGATAAGTGAATTTCTTACATTTGAAACCGGCGGTTCTAACATGCACAGCTCTGTCTATGACATATTGCTGTCGATAGCTAGTCGTTTTTTCATATAGCATGGTAGGCTAGATGCTGCATCATATAAAATATCGGCGGCCTCGACGACCCTCCCTCCACTGATATATTTCGTTAAGTGTAAAACACTGAATAGTAGCCTATTTCGCTGAAGCCAAAGCAAAGGGGGAAAGTCTTCCCTCTGTTCATGCTAATTACTGCTTCCCTTACCATTAGCAAGCAATCAATCCCTATACTGCGTTATCCTTACATGCGTTTGAAGCAGAGTTAAGGGTAACTACTTCGACGACAGAACTTGACTTGAACCGTCTTTAAATGAGATTCTTACCTTTTTAACAGAATATTCCTGACAAGAACGTTCTCTCTCCCCTTTACAACTATGAAAGTGAGCAAAGTGCATTTCCCTGTCGAGCTCACCTTACCACAAGCTGCCAGCTACTAACGTTATGACAAATTCAAATTCTAACGTCTGCGAGTACCCCCGCCCCTCTTCATTCAAAAGGAATAAAATGGCTCGCATTTCTTTTATAACATTAAAATCACTGTTAAGCACTTATTATATGTACATTTATTGTCTCTGTAAAAACCTGTGGAAGATGGTCAGCTTTACTTAGGCTAAGGAATCCTGGCGTTTAGGCTACCACACAATTTATTAGTAACCTAAGCTTCCACATTGGCAAAATGTTGCGTGCTTTAGATAAATACCGTTATTAAAAATGATAATATTTAGGCGTAATTATGATTTAAATTAAAACAAACTTAAATTATAATGTATGGTTCTTACCTTAACAACCTCCACGATTGATCTCGACACCAAACTTCTAGCAGCCTCTTCATGCCCGAGAGCACGTAAAAACCGGATGTAGAAATCAACTCCAAATAAGTGATGGGTATTGACTCCTTGAAGTAACC
>NW_027666990.1:50000-52016 GCF_963457725.1 Sprattus sprattus | reverse complement strand
ACACATACTTATGCACACCTGCAGCCCAGGGCCTGCGAGTCACGCCTGGCTAGTGCCATCCAGTGCTCTGAGACGCTGAGGTGTGTGTGTGTGGTGTGTGTGTGTGTGTGTGTGTGCGTGTGTTTTGGCACGGACACTGCTGTTTGTTTAATATACTTTATTAAATCACATCGACACATCCTAATTAGGTTATTAGACTTAGAGCAAGATACCAGTAGAAACAGGAGGAGATCCTAGCTCTTATCCGCTCTCTCTCTCACACACACACACAAACACACACACACACACACACACACACACACACACACACACACACACACACACACTTCTCCAGTCTGGATCTCATTTACACACTCATTCTATCCTTCATGGAGTAAGCCCTTCAACCATGAGTCATTCCTTGAAGTTAGTGTTTCCAGGGTTGTATGCCCCTGTGTGTGAGTTTGTGTGTGTGGGCCTCTGTGTGTGTGTGTGTGTGCGTGTGTGTGTGTGTGTGTGTGTGTGTGTGTGTGTGTGTGTGTGTGTGTGTGTGCATACTGTACACTTTTCACTTCCCTTAATACACACATATGCATCTGTGAGAATATTTTTCATTATGTATGGGTGCTTTCGTGTGTGTGTGTGTGTGTGTGTGTGTGTGTGTGTGTGTGTGTGTGTGTGTGTGTGTGTGTGTGTGTGTGTGTGTGTGTGTGTGTGTGTGTGTGGAGAGGCAGAGCGGTGAAGCAGGCAGCGTGGCAAATCCTTCTGCGCGGTGACAAAGCCTCGGCCAACTCGATCTCCGTCCAACCGCCATCCACACACACTGCCCCCATTATGGTTACTACGGCAACACAGCACCACTTCACAATTATGTGTCATTGTTCGCCTCAGAAAACAGAAAAGAAGAGAAAGAGATGGAGAGAGACAGAGGGAGGAGGAGAAGAAGAGTGTGTGGGAGAGAGAGAGAAAAGAGAGAGAGAAGAGTGTGTTGTAGAGAGAGAGAGAGAGAGAGGTGGAGAAGAAAAGTGTGTGGGAGAGAGAGAGAAAAGAGAGATAGAGAGAGAGAGAGTGTGTTGTAGAGAGAGATAGAGAGGGGGGAGAAGAAGAGTGTGTGGAGAGAGAGAGAGAGGCAGAAAGAGTGAGAGAAAAGAAGAGAAAAAGAGGAGAGAAAGAGAAGTAGAGAATGATGAGATTCAAAGAGACACAGAGGTCTATGTTATCAAATGTAAATGTTTCTTGAGACATACATACGTCTGATCCAAACACACACACACACACACACACACTCTTGAGACACCACCTGATCACATCTGACCCAAACAAGCAGAGCACCACAATCCTAGAGAGCAGAGGCCATTCAATACGGGCTTTAAACACAAACAGGGGAGAGCACACACACTATCACTTACACTTGTGAGTGTGTGTGTGTGTGTGTGTGTGTGTTTGTGTACGTGAGGGTGTGTGTGTGTGTGTGTGGAGTGTGTGAGTGTGTGTTTGTGTAAGTGAGGGTGTGTGTGTGAGTGTGTGAGTTTGTGAGTGTGTGTAACTTGAGACCGATCGTCTCTTCCTTCCTCCTTCCAGTCTCCCCACATCAGATACCTCAGTACACTCTGTGCCTTACACAGGAGCACACACACACACACACCCACACACACACCCTCACTTACACACACACACACACACACACACACACTCACTCACTCACTCACTCACTCACTCACTCACTCACTCACTCACTCACTCACTCACTCACTCACTCACTCACTCACTCACACAAACACACACACACACCCCACAGACACTCACTCACACAAACACACACACACACAAACATACACATACACACACACAAACACACACACACACACACACACACACACACACACACACAAACACACTCTCACTTTTAAAAACCGGTTTTGAACAATGGTCTGATGCAAATAGATTAAACAAAAGTGTTAGATTAAAGTGTGGCTCGTTAATGTCATCCCTTTCTCAACCAGCTTCTTACCAACATGGATTTAGTGTATGTTGTTG
>NW_027666991.1:0-1000 GCF_963457725.1 Sprattus sprattus | reverse complement strand
TGCCTGTGGTTGACTGTTCAATGTGTGGGTTCCTCACCGCCTAACCTGATCCTGCTGTTTGCGGATGATCTGGGCTTTGGGGACCTGGGCTCCTACGGACATCCGAGTTCCCTGACGCCAAACTTGGACAAACTGGCCGCTCAAGGGCTGCGATTCACAGACTTTTATGTGACCAGCCCCGTATGCAGCCCGTCAAGGTAACCGGCGTTAACTCTTAATTGATGTAGTAGGCTATCTTCTCAGTTAAGAACTATATCCACACAAGCACATGAACACGTTCTCTTTGCACTATCCACACTTGCAGCACAAGAACACTTTGCTCATGGACAGCAACACTGTCACAAGCAATGCACACTGCAATATGGTACAGGGTCAGATCCATTTCTGTGTCTGTTAACATCCCACTTGTGAACATGTTCTGTACATGTGATTTATGTTTGTATGTCTGTGAGTTGCACAAGTGTATACGCGACTGGATGACCTACATTTCCCTCGGGATTAATAAAGTATCTATCTATCTATCTATCTATCTAGCTATCTATCTATCTTAACTAAGCTACTGGACACTGTTATGTGTCAAATCTAACGACGGTACGGTCTCATGTAGACAATATAAGTGAGACTTGTTGACCATTGTTGCATTTTAATGCTTAATATAAGCTTTACTTTCCTCTTTGTAGTCATTCCCATCGTCAGTAGGTTATAAAAGCTAGAAACAAAGACCATTACATTCACTTTTAAATTAGAGACTTCAAATCAAACCTCATTTAGTCGACTAAAGTCAAGTTTTTAAGCCCATAATTCCTCTGTGTCCTGTAGGGCCTCCATTCTGACGGACGCTACCAGACTCGCTCAGGGATCTACCCTGGGGTTCTGTACCCCGGCTCCAGAGGGGGGCTCCCCCTAAACGAGACCACCATCGCAGAGGTGCTGAAGCCCCTGGGGTACAACACCGCCATGATGGGCAAGTGGCACCTGGGGGTGGGCCCCAATGGCACCT
>NW_027666992.1:77500-82816 GCF_963457725.1 Sprattus sprattus | reverse complement strand
CAATCAGCTCTCTGTCCCCACACCCCAAAGCAGCAGAGTTACTCTTCCACCTCCCCCTTTCTCTCTCTCTTGCTCTCTCAAATCCCCCTTTCTCTCTCTCTTCCTCTCTCTCTCTCTTTCTCTCTCAAATCCCTCTTTCTCTCTCAAACCCCTCTTTCTCTCTCTCTCGCTCTCAAATCCCTCTTTCTCTCTCACTCTCAAACCCCTCTTACTTTCTCTCTCTCTCTCTCAAAACCATCCTTCTCTCTCTCAAATCTCTCTTTCCTTCTCTCTCAAATCCCTCAATCTCTCTATCTCTCTCTGTTTTTCTTTGTTGTCTCCACTCCTGTGCTGAATTCTGAATTGATGTATAAGAATAATATTAACAACAACAACATTGTCCATGGCAGAAGCAAATAAACAAAAACCACAACAGAAGCAAACACAGGCATCCCAGCCCAGCCCAGCCCAGCCCCAGTCAGTCAGTCTCCCAGTGTTGTCTGTTCTCTTCCTGCCTTGACAGAAGTAGTCCACGTCTGTCTCTGTGGAGTGCCGTGCGTGTGGGTAGGACATGTTCTCTCCGTCGTCTTGGACGCCGCTGGAAGGAAACGCATCCATCAGAGAGTGCCAGTGTCAAGGAGAGCGCGGTGCGGCGCCAAACAGAACCGTGCGGTGCGACGCGATGCGGCCGCGGCGCGGTGAGAGTGATGTTAGGAATACACAGCACACTCTCCTGGGCACCACAGGATCTGTCAGATGTGTTTCATGTTTGTGTTTCTCATCCCTGGCACACATTTCACAGTTGGAGGATGAGAGAGAGAGAGAGAGAGAGAGAGAGAGAGAGAGAGAGAGAGAGAGAATGAGAGAGAGAGAGAGAGAGAATGAGAGAGAGAGAGAGAGAGAGAGAGAGAGAATGAGAGAGAGAGAGAATGAGGGTGGGAGAGAAAGACATTGCAAGAGTGTGAAGGAGAGAGAGAGAGAGAGAGAGGGAGAATGAGGGTGGGAGAGATAGAAAAGGGCAAGAGTGAGAAGGAGAGAGAGAGAGAGTGAGAGAGAATGAGGGTGGGAGAGATAGAAAAGGGCAAGAGTGAGAAGGAGAGAGAGAGAGAGTGAGAGAGAATGAGGGTGGGAGAGAGGGAGAGAAAGAAAGATGGACATCAAGAAAGATGGACATGTAGAGAGACGGAGGCAGAGTGAAAGAGAGGGAATCAAACCATACGAGAGACAGAGAGAGAAAGAAAGGGATAGAGAGATAGAGAAATCAAAAGGGGAACAAAACTGAGGGAGAGTGACATTGCAACTAGTGAGAGTTGTTGAAACACACCCCCACGTTTGAGTCTTAAGCGCTCAACTAAAACACACACCCACACACACACACACACACACTCCTGTGGCTCAGGGCCTGAAAGGAATGCTGGGAGTTTCGCTCCACACTCCCACTCTATCTGACACACACACACACACACACACACACACACACACACACACACACACACACACACACACACACACACACACACAGCTGCCCACGCCCCCCACCCTCTCCGCTCTGCTCCTGTGGCCCTTGTGCTAGGCCATAAAGGGTTAAGTCCGTCTGCTGCCCACATCTGGGAGTCATTTGAGACATTCCACAAGGCTTACCACATGTGTTCAGATGGACAATACCCGCCAAAGGCGCGTCTGACTGAAGTTTTTGAAAAATTGAATTTTTTTCCCCCACTCACTCCTTCTGCAAGAAGAAAACTGGGAGGTTTGTGTGTGTGAGAGCGTGTATGTGTGTGTGTGTGTGTGTGTGTATGTGTGTGTGTGTGTATGTGTGTGTGTGTGTTGTGTGTGGATGAGGGTGGGATGGCCTGGGTGTGGGTGGAGGAAAGAAGTTGAAACTGTACAGCTTTTAAAAAAACAGGTGAGGTTGGGGGATGGATGTTGACACAGTAGCAGGCATACTCCTTTCACTGTGCATAGTGTGTGTGTGTGTGTGTACATTTTTGTGGCTGTTAGTGTTAGTGTGTGAGTCTGATGCTCTGTGTGTGTGTGTTTCTGTGTGTTTGTGTGTGTTTCTGTCGCTCTCCCTGCTCAGGCACGCAGTTGGTAGTGTGTTATCAGGAAACATGGCGTGAACTGTGTGTTGCTTCCCGTTTGCAAGGTGTCAGAACTTTGTAAACCACTTCCAGCTTACTGATAAAAATCTACCAAAGTGTGTGTGTGTGTGTGTGTGTGTGTGTGTGTGTGTGCGCGTGCGCCCGTGGAGCCACAACATGTAGGTTGACCTAAGGGCAGCACTGTTGCTTTCAACAGGCTTGGAATTCACGCATCAGGTGTAGAGACACACAATCTGGAACTAGAACACACACACACACACACACTCTTGCACTTTTCTATCACTCTCTCTCAAAGAGATACAAACCTCACACACACATACAGACACACCTATAACCCTAACCCCCCCCCCCCCCCCCCCCCATAGAAAACACACACACCTAGAACCCGCACACACAGTACATGCATTCTTTGTAAACCCAAACACACATCTAGTATTTCTATAAGACATTCAGACACAGAGTTTCAATGGGCTGTCAATGTGTGTGTGTGTGTGTGTGTGTGTGTCTGTGTGTTTCAGTGGGCTGTCAATGTCTGTGTGTGTTTCAGTGGGCTGTCACGATTGCATGCTGTCATGTCTACACACAGCGTATTACATGTAACAACTCTCCCTTGTATTCCAGGCCCTGGTCTGGATTAGATAATGTTGGTTCTGTGTGTGTGTGTGTGTGTGTGGTTGTGTGTGTGTGTGTGTGTGTGTGTGTGTGTGTGTGTGTGTGTGTACATGTGTGTGTCTGGACAGTAGTTTGAGCATTAGACCCATGTTGCAGACGACAGGTGACTGTGTGTGTGTGAGTTTGTGTGTGTGTGTCTGGACAGTCGTTTGAGCATTAACCCATGGTGCAGATGACAGCTGACTGTGTGTGTGAGTGTGTGAGTGTGTGAGTGTGTGTGTGTGGTATCCTTTTCTGTTTTGTGTTGATCTGAGCTGTGCTGTGTGTGTGTGTGCATGTGACAAAACTCCAAAGGGGATTGTGTGTGTGTGTGTATGTGTGTGTGAGTCTCTACCAGTACAGGCTCTGACATTGACATTGATACTGTATTCGTAAACACTAGCCTGCCATGTAAGCTAAGATACCCAAAATGTTTTTCTTGGGAGGGTCAGTGCAGTGCAAGTGAGTGTGTGTGAATCTGCCTGTTTGTGTGTTTCATCGTGTATCTATGGAAATCCGCCACTGTACGTTCATGTGAAACAGTGTACATTTTTTGCATTTTCTCCATGTATGCGCAGGTTAGTTTGTGTGTATGTCTGTTTGCAGGTGTGTGTGTGCATATGCATTAGTTTGGGTGTGTGTGTGTGTGTGTGTGTGTGAGAGTTGTGTGTGTGTGTGTGCATGTGATTGAGCATGGGTGTGTGTGTGCATGTAATTGAGCTTGGGTGTGTGTGTGTAGCCTATGTGTGTGTGTGTGTGTATGTGTGTGTGTGAGTGAGTGAGTGAGTGTGTGTGTGTGTGTGTGTGCATGTGTATGAGCTTGGGTGTGTGTGTGTTTGAGCAACTAGCTTCTATATCATGTTCAGGAACTGGGGTATGAGCTGGTTTGCTTGACGGATGTGTTGATCAGACAGGCTAGTGTTACCCCTGAAATAGCCCTTGACTGGCCCCCCGCCCAGGTCCATGCATATGTGTGTGTGTTGCCTCATTAAACAGTCAGTGAAGAACATACCTTTCCCTTAACCTTTCCTTTTTCGGACAATGCATACACACACAGAATGGTCTGAATCAGAAGGGTGTGTGTGTGTGTGACACAGAGAGACAGACGGTCTGTATGGGTGTGTGTTGTTGTTGTTGTGTGTGTGTGCGTTTATGTGTACCAGTGACAAAGAGAATACTGAGTCCTTCTGTGTGTTCCCATGTCTGTTAGCTCTGCAGACCCAGTCCCTGTGAGCAGCTGATTCTGGAGTGGTTCTGCCACTGCACAGCACTGCGTCAGGAGCAGCTGATTCTGGAGTGGTTCTGCCACTGCACAGCACTGGGTCAGGAGCAGCTGATTCTGGAGTGGTTCTGCCACTGCACAGCACTGGGTCAGGAGCAGCTGATTCTGGAGTGGTTCTGCCACTGCACAGTACTGGGTCAGGAGCAGCTGATTCTGGAGTGGTTCTGCCACTGCACAGCACTGGGTTGGGTCAGGAGCAGCTGATTCTGGAGTGGTTCTGGTTCTGACACTGCACTGGGTCAGGGTCAGTGCCCATTCATCTATGGGGATTTCATGACCGATGTAAATACACAAGGCATTCTGCTGCTGCGTGAGACAGCAGTCTCTGGTGCTTTGTGTTTGTGTGTGTGTGTGTGTGTGTGTGTGTGGTCTAAAACATCTCTCACCAGCTTACAGTACCTCTGGGTGTATGGTCAGCAAATAAACAAAATGCAAAGTGAGAGCAAATATACAGGTAATTCACTCATTCACACACACACACACACACACACACACACACACACACACACACACACACACACACACACAGAGGGAGAGAGAGCAAATCTTAGTCTGAATCTAGGCTACTGTTTGTGCCACAGAATAAGATGTTCTTCATGCATAATGACAATCAATGCATCATCACTGTCATAATGTCAAAAATGCCACTGAACATTTCCGAGGTTTATGCTCAAGGTTTCTCCCTGTTAAGAGGGAGTTTTCTTGTCCCTGTCGCCATTGTGCTCCCCTCAAATGCACTCAAGTGGTAAATAAATAGTTGAATGATTTCGAATGGTTTCCGAATGTTTCTGCCTACTCTGGCGCCGTGCAGCTATTGCGAATGTAGAAGACAGGTGTAGAACTTTGTCACCATTGAAAGTAGGCCTATTGAACAGACAGATAAATAGACTACGCGATGACAGGAAACCGCTCATTTAAAATAGAGAAAGATTGGGTGTCTCCTTCCAACCACCTCAAATTGATTTTTGGATCAATAACGGAGCAGGTAACTCTTCGTGCGCATGATGGAGTTAACGGGACACTCCCGTCAGGCGGCTGGCAGAGCGCGTGAGGAAGGCGGGGCCGGACAGTCGTCCGCGCTGGGTTTCACCGTCGCAGCACGTGACTCGAATGGCTGCTGCTCCACTCCACTCGGAGGTCTGGTCCAACTTCATTTCGCCTCCTCCTTATCGCTCCGCGTCGTCTCGCCCCAGAGGCAACTCTCGCTAACGAGGCTTCACATCAACCGTTCCCGTGAAGCGCAGAGACTGGCCGGAGAGGGAGCAACTTCTGAACAACAGACTTCATCGCAAACAAACAACC
>NW_027666992.1:67500-72500 GCF_963457725.1 Sprattus sprattus | reverse complement strand
AACATTTAACAGTTAAATATAAATACAAACACCCACCACAATACAAAAAAGTAGGCAATCTACGAGTCTGACGTAGCATTAAAATGAGTCCAGATTTTGCTCCGTTTTCTGTCACCACTCATTATCACACAGGCCTATTCAATTGTCCCTTGCGCGACTTTTCACGTCTTGCGTGCGTCGGCCCCTTTTTCTACACTTGCGTCATTTTTTACGTAAGGTCTTACGCGAGCCTCGCAGCCTGCATTCTACTATCAACGAATGTTACGAGATGAGGTTACTAAAATATTCTGCATGTCTACTCAATTTTACAGTGCTTCCCAAGTAAAGGTTTGAAAAGAAATTCAAGCTTCAGACTTTCTGTTAGGGAACCTGTTATCTATCTGCAGAACAAATGCCAGGCTCATACAAAAACATTAACGTGAATTAATTGATGCTAATACCTAGCGCGGTCTCTATAGGATTTCCCATATACGTTAGCATTAAGCTAACGTATTTTCTACCACAGTAAAACATGCAATACTATGTGATTGTTTTAAAAAAAGAATGTTACGTGATGAGATTACTAGTCTGCATGTCTGCTCAGTTTAACAGTGCTACCCAAGCAAAGGTTTTAAAATAACTTCAAGCTTCAGACTTTCTGTTAGGGAAACAGCTTTCTATCTGCCAAGCAAATGGCAGGCTCATGACAACACGCGCAAGCATGAACTGTGCACTGAGTAAATTTTGCGTTATAGAGACAGCAAGGCACCGCAGGAGAAAAAGAACTTAAAGCAGAGCACAAGCACAGCGACAGGGAGGCGGAGAGAGCGAAAAACTGAAGAAAAAAAACCGGCTCCCAAATAGGATCTTAAAACGGCTCCCATCGTAGAGCCGGTTCCAATCGTTCACTTCAAAGAGCCGGCTCTTTGAGCCGGATCGTTCGCGACCGACACATCACTACAGTAGTCCCATATGGAATGCTACACATGTATGTATGGCTGCCAGTGCAGAAAAAGAAGTTTACAAATCTATGGATATCTTTACAAATAACGATTAAAAAATGTGAAACACATCGGGATATTTAGCCGATCATTATGCAGAATAATATTCCTTACAGTTGAGTAGAATATGATTGTTAGAAAAAGATCGCTATTTTCACAATGAACGTCTGTCTATGCTGCTGAGAGTAGCCGAGTAACGTTAACGTTAGGATGTAAAAAACGCTGGCATGAAAACAAAACACACTACCCTGCACTTGCCCCGCTTGCCCAAGCCTACCTCTCTGCTCCATGTACAAGCGTCAATAGTGAGCGCTTGTTTAGCTTGGCTAGTAATATCATAGATGAGAAAAGAAACAGGCTTTCTGGTGAGAAGGCAGAGATGCTTCTGTTTGTGAAGAAGAACCTGCCATTGATGGTTAAGTGATTGCATTGGGAGTGGGATGGAGTACTTTGATCACAACCTAAAGCTACCTGTTTGAATTGATTGTTTTTTTTTTATCACATATTATGATGCACTTTTTTATTTAAAGAGGTCAAAGGCCTGAAATGTGCAATTTACTTTGAGAACCAGTTTATTTTCAGTACATAATAGTGCAGTTTATCTTTTGTTTGTATTTATTTTAGTTTTATCCTAGTTATTGACCTGTAAACTGGACTGAAAGTCAGTGTTCAAAATAAATCTGCTCAGGAGGCACTGTTGAAACTCTCACTCTATTTCTTATTTGTGATGTTTTATTCTTGAAAAGGGGAGTTATGATAGCATATAATTGCAGGTATATAAGCAAAATGTTGTCTGGGAGAAGGGTACTCAAGCTAAACAAATATGGTGTCTATTATATGATTATAATTATTTCTTAGAAAATCGGTATTTGAAAAACCGGTTTTGGCAGGTCAGACCTCCTTAAAAACCGGAAATCGGTATCGGCCAAGAATTTTGCAATCGGTGCATCTCTAATCTCAACCCATCTCTCCTGCCCTCCTCTGCGTCCGCTTCTGATGAGTCAGTCTGACGTTGTTCCCTGGAACGGAACAAGAAGAACGACAGAATGAAAGAAAGAGAGGAAAAAAGCCTCTCCATGTCTCGAAAAACATGATAGTGACTCAGAATCTCCTGGCAACTGTAGAGTTATTTATTATTATTACACACTCTGACATTCTCCTTTATTTTACACAGGGGGTTGTTCCTCTTTCATTCTCCCTCTCTTTCTCTCTCACACACACACACACACACACACACACACACACACACACACACACCGGCAGGGCAGCGGGAAGCTTAAGGAGATGGGCGACGGGAGGTTCGGGAGGGTCCGCTTGGACAGATAAATGGCTTTTCCAGAAGGTTCTGAACGCGAGCCGCTAGCTTTGATGTGAGAGATAAAGCTGTGGTTGGTGTGTGTGTGTGTGTGTGTGTGTGTGTGTGTGTGTGTTTTTTTTGGATTAATGTTGTATGTATGTCTGTGTGAGCGTTAACATGTGTGTGTAATTGTGTGTGTATGCATATTGGTGTGTGTGTGTGTGTGTGTGTGTGTGTGTGTGTGTGTGTGTGTGTGTGTGTGTGTGTGTGTGTGTGTGTGTGTGTCTGTGTGTGTGTGTGTGTGTGTGTGTGTGTGTGTGTGTGAGGTTGTGTCTGCTTGTTAAGAGTTTATGGACTCAGATGTTGTGGGTCTGCAGTGATGTCTCTGTTTCTCTGTTTCCATCTCTCAGGCTGTTCCTGTCTCTGTCTTACTCATTCTCCGTCTATTTCACTGTGTGTGTCTCTTATGTTGTCTCTTTGTCTTTGTGTCCTGCTCTCACACAGTCTCTGCCTCTGTCTCATTCACTGTCTCTCTCTACAAGGTTCGAATCCAAAGTGGCTTTATTGGTGTGGCTGTTCATGCACTACATGGCCAAGTATCAAATGATGAGAAACAGTAAAACATTAGTCATAATTCATTACTAAATAAAACATACAACACAGTAGCATCAACAATGTAAACAAATTAAATAATAAAAACAGCAATAGAAGAATCCACTTCTAATATTAGTATTATTATGTATGATTCATTATGACTATTATTATTAAATATTGTTATTCATTATTTAATTAAAATGTGTGCACACGCACTTAGCAAAATACAAATCCATAACAGAAGAAAATCTAAAATGAGGTCTACAACAATGAGATTAAAAATGAGATTAAGTCGTAAATCTCCTGCTTCTTAGATTTCTGTAAGGACCAAATTTCCCTTATGGTGTTTAAAGGAGATATTTCAACAGGGTCACAAATCATGCTTCTGATTTTCTCTCTCAGTATTACACTGTTACCTCCTCTGGTTCTCTCCAAACAACGGACAACCAACGACCCCTTGGGGCAGTGTTGCCAAATCAGAGTTGGGTGTGGGTGTGGGTGTGGGCTTTTGGAAAGAGGAAATGAAAGAGAAATGCATTTAAAACCACAGTGGATTGTGGGTTACCGTAGGCCCCTTGTACACCTGTGTGTGTGTGTGTGTGTGTGTGTGTGTGTGTGTGTGTGTGTGTGTGTGTGTGCCAGTTAACGTGTCTGTGTGTGTATGTGTGTGGGTGTGTGTGTGTGCACCACTGCATGCACCTCTGTGTATTGTGGGTTACCGTAGGCCCCTTGTACACCTGTGTGGGTGTGTGTGTGTGTGTTTTTGTGTGTGTGTGTGTGTGTGTGTGTGTGTGTGTGTGTGAGAGAGAGAGAGTGAGACTGAGTAGATGAAATCCGTAACAATGTCAGATTAAAAACAATCAGTGATCGGGAAGGAATTTGCTTAAACAGCATGTCACAGACTGGTGAGTGCGAGCAAGATGAGAGACCGACAGCACTACCACTAACGATTTAGTATAAGATAAGATTTAGTATAGTGACTGAAGTACAGCCAGAAGTAATGGCACAGTCATAGTTAGGGTCTCTTGCTAGTTAACCTAGCTATCCTAGCTCTCTAAAGCTGTCTCTGGACAGTTTAATAGTTGGCAGTTGCTCGAGTGGATTAGTATGAATTAATTAGCTGTTAAGTTATACTTATGTATTTGTGTGTGTGTGTGTGTGTGTGTGTATGTGTGTGTGTGTGTGTGTGTGTGTGTGTGTGTGTGTGTGTGTGTGTGTGTGTGTGTGTGTGTGTGTGTGTGTGTGTGTGAGAGAGAGAGAAACAAAGAGGGTAGATTCTCTGCCCTGCCAACTTCCATCCTGATCAGCTGCTGGAGGTATGGATGTGCGTGTCTGCAAGCACGCAAGTATTTTGGTGTGGTGTGTGTGTCTCATTTCTGCGTGGGCGAGTGTGAGCGTGCCAGTGTACCTGTGTGAGTGTGTGTGTGTGTGTGTGTGTGTGTGTGTGTGTGTGTGTGTGTCTCTCTCTCACAGGCTTCACATCTCTTAATACCTCTTTATGTTCTTTTTTTAGTCTTCACACGCCAAGGTCTTTTTCATGAGCCAATAAGTTATCCCTTCTATTTTTTCACTCTCTGCTGCCTCACACTCACTCACTTACCTCTCATCCACTTCCTCTGTCTCTCCTTCTCTCTCTCCCTCCCTCCCTTGCTCTCTCCCCCTCTTGTTCTACACCCTCTCTTCCTCTCTCTCTCTCTCTCTCTCTCTTACTTTTTCTCTGCGCCCCACTTTCCTCTCCCCTTTGCTCTCTTTTATGGCTTTGATGGTATTAAATAATCTTTACATGTCAGGCTCCACAGCCCTGTGTGCGTGAGAGAACAGCCGAACAGGCCAGGGGAAGAGAGGCAGAGGAGAGGGGGAGAGAGATAGGGAGAGGGAGTGGGAGAGAGACAGAGAGAGAGAAAGAGGGGAAGAGAGAGAGAGGGAGAGGAAGAGAGAGAGGGAGAGAAAGAAGTTAAGGTCAAAGGATGGAGAGAGAACAGGGGTAGAGACAGGGAGGAGAGAGATAGTCAGATAGATAGATTGATAGGGAGGGAAAGAGAGATAGAAAGAGAAGGAGAGAGGGAGAAACAGAGGGAGAGGGAGAGAAAGAAGTTGAGGTCAAAGGATGGAGAGAGAACAGGGGTAGA
>NW_027666992.1:60000-65000 GCF_963457725.1 Sprattus sprattus | reverse complement strand
TCCCACTCCTCCACCCTCTCTCCCTCTGTTCATCCCTCTCTTCATCTCCACCTCCCTTCAGTCCTTCTCTCCCTTCCTCCCTATTCGTTTTCCCTCTCTCTCCCTCTCCCCCAAATCTGTCTCTCTCTCTTTGCCCCCAAATCTGTCTCTCTCTCTTTGCCCCCAAATCTGTCTCTCTCTCTCTTTGCCCCCAAATCTGTCTCTCTCTCTCTTTGCCCCCAAGTCTGTCTCTCTCTCTCTTTGCCCCCAAGTCTGTCTCTCGCTCTCTTTCCTGCGTCTTCTCTTTGTCTCCGTGGTCTCTTCTGCACTCCTCCTTCCTCTATGGTTTTGTCTTGTTCTCTGTTAAGGCGCCTTTGGTAATGAGGAGGGCAGACTACAGTACAACTCATTATTGGTGTTAGGACAGCACTACAAAAGAGGGATGGAGAAAGATCGGGTGAGAAAAAATGGCGAGAGAGAGAGAGAGAAAGAAAGGTGAGAGGGAGAGATGATGTGAAAGACATGTGGTACTGATGGAATTGTCTTTGTCATGGATACCCTTGTTAGTGGCATCGTTAAGGGATGCTCTCGTTAGACGTGTCCCTGTCTGAACTCAGGTTGTCATGCCAGCAATGGGTTTCTGTTTCAGTCAGCACCTCTGCCACTCTCGTTGACAGGGGAATGCTAGGACATGGTGTGTGTGTACGTGTGTGTGGGGTAGTGTGTGTTAGAGTGTGTTAGTGTGTGATGGAGAGATAAGATGTAAGATGAAACTTGGAGAAGTAGTCTAACCCTGGTCATTTAGGTTCACACAGAGTCCGGAAAATGCCCTTGAGTCATTTTCTCCATCACAGATGTGTGTGTGTGTGTGTGTGTGTGTGTGTGTGTGTGTGTGTGTGTGTGTGTGTGTGTGTGTGTGTGTGTGTGTGTGTGCGGCATAGAAATGGAGATCCCTGCTAATGATCTGTCGGGTGTATCAGCAGGTAAGATGAAACATGGATAACTAGCTCAACTCTCGTCATTCAAGTTCATATAGAGTCCATTAGAAGACCATGAGTCATTTTCACGTGTGTGTGCGTGCGTGCGTGCGTGCGTGCGTGCGTGCGTGCGTGCGTGCGTGCGTGCGTGCGTGCGTGCGTGCGTGCGTCAGTTTAATGGAGAGAGAGAGAGGAGAAGAAGAAGAGCTTGAGTCATCTTCACCTGCCTAGAAGAGCTGCATTATGTAGGAGCATACCCATGATGAACCCATGAAGTGGGCATTAAGTTCCCCAGAATGCCAATGACATTTTCGAACAGGACGAACTATGATATTAGCCTCAGCTTCACAGCTGTTTTTGGATGGTTTAAGCAGTTTTTATTGTGCCTTATTGCCATCTGAATTACATGCCTCTGTGTTCTATGTGTAGTGTGTGTCACAGTGGGTTGTGTGTCAGAAGTTTGTGTTCATATTTGTGTGGGTGTGTGTGTTAGAGAGACTGTCTGACATCTTCATTCCGAAGTCCCTCAGTTTACTGGCTCCTTTGATGGATGGATGGATGGATGTGTGTGTGTGTCTTTTGTGTAGGAGTGTCTGTGTGTGTGTATATGTAGTGTTGGAGTTTGTGTTTTCGCGTGTGTGTGTTATGTTTTGGACTGTACGTATTCGTTCCCTGTTGATGGATGTTGAGCGCTCTCCCTCTGTGTCTCTATGGGGGCTGTCTTGGCAGGCTGGACACACTGACCCACGCTCTCTGTTACGACACACAAGCACAAGGCCTACGCTGTCTGTTACGACACACAAGCACAAGGCCTACGCTCTCTGTTACGACACTCAAGCACAAGGCTTTTCCTTCAGGTCTACTCTAATTGCCTCCCACCACCAATCAGACTCCACCTCCACTACCAGCCCACTTCAAAGGCACACAGCCGGAATATTTAGAATACTGCCCCCCCCCCCCCCCCACCTTAACATCTCGTCCGTGATGTATGGCATGACTATGCTGTATCGTTGTTGCCGCGCCAACCGGCCACATCTGCGTAAACACACTAGGGCACAATCCTGGTCTTTGTCCCCCAACCCCCCCCCCCTCAACCCCGGTCGGTGGCAGGGGTGGTGGATTGTCCTTTTGCGAGGCGACACTAATTGCTGTAGAAGTGTGACCGCTGTGAGGACACTGCGTCTCAAACTCTCAGCCAATCAGATGGCCCTCTTCCTCGCCCACGCTCTCCCATGGCCTTCATCATCCGCTCAGCTATGACGCAACATTCCTGTGTGTGTGTGTGTGTGTGTGTGTGTGTGTGTGCCTGTTTGTGTGTGTGTGTGTGTGTGTGTGTGTGTGTGTGTGTGTTTGTGTTTTCATGCGTGCACGTGTACATGTGTAATTATTTGTGTGTGTGTGCGTGCGCTGCAGTGACGTGTGTGACTATCTAAATGCACTATGAGTGTTTACTCTAAGAGTAGGCCTCGGCCCTGCCCAGTGGTTCACTATGGAGTGCAGCTCTTTCTTTTTTTCAGCTGTGTTTATGAAATAGTGTAAAATAGGAGGTTAACTGCCGTGATTGGCACCCCTTTCAAACCTCTGATTTGATCCAGACTGCAGTCATTAACGGAGACGAGCGCATTGACGCAATACTGGAGTCAGTGCTGGTGTGTTCAACGCAAGTGGACCGTGGCCCTTCCAACTTATTTATTTATTGGTTTATTTATTTATTTATACGTTTTGTGTGTGTGTAACGGGCCCAGCACTGACATCACTGGCACACAGACACAGACACACACACACACACAAAGTAAAGAACAAAATTCCAGTAAGTTCAGTAAAAGTACAACCATCCAATTTTGCTGTCATTTCACAAAAGGGTTCTGTGCTGAGGAATCAATACAGCATTAAGGAACTTTTTCCCCCCAAGAAAAAGGTTCTTGGCAGTTAGGTTCAGGTCCCGAGTTATTTGGTTTCCCTTTGTGGACGACGCCTTTCTGTCGGATCCCACCGCCAGCCCCCTGTGGACCGTGGGTGGCTGCTTGTTAGCGTGAGCGTTAGCGTGATGCATTGACAGCCTCAATGGCCAGTCGATCACCACTCCTTAGTTCGTGTTGTAAATGGGCGCTGGCCTTTGCTCTGGACGGCAGTTTCTCTTCAGTAGTGTGCTAGGACATGACACAGAAATGCAACTGCATTCCTCCCAGAGCCGTGCCTCAGCCCCTCCTCCCATTCTGAGGCGATTGTGCTCCGGTGGCACAGGTGTGATAAATGTATCCAGTGACCTTTAACCCCAAGAGGTCAACTTGATGACCTTTACTCACGCCCCCTTCAGCCATGTCCCCACCCCTCCTGTCCCCATAGCTGAGCTTCAGCTTCTTCTTCATCACATCTTTATCCATTCTGTCTTTCGTTCTCTCTTTTTTTCTCTCTTTCTTTCTTTCTTTCTTTCACTCACCCTCTCTCTATTAGCATGGACCAAGGGGTGAAGTTTTCCTTTCACAATGCAGCACTGAATATTATCTGCTATTTTTTAATTGGCACATAGACACATACACTCTCACACACACACACACACACACACACACACACACACACACACAGGCAGAGACACACTGAGCATGTTCACACACAGAAGAAAAGTAAAGTGAAGAAAAGTAAAGAAAAGCATTATCAGGCTTTCCAGGGCCTTACTTTGATCCTATGCCTGTTCTCCCTCCCTCTGTGGAGGGGTTAGGCTGTGATGAGTGCAGATGTATCAGTGCAGTAGATTTACATGTGGGCCAAACGCTACAGGCTTCAGGCTTCAGGCTCGCCTGCTCTCTGCCCACTCTACCCAAACACACTCAGGCTGTGTGTGTGTGTTCGTGTGTGTGTGTGTGTGTGTGTGTGTGTGTGTGTGTGTGTGTGTGTGTGTGTGTGTGTGTGTGTGTGCTGTGCACCCAAACACACTCAGGCAGAGACACTCTGCTCAGCTGTCTAACACAGCTTTTTCACTCACTCACTTCTGTCTCCCAGGCCGTATATGATAACAGTAGGGGAGGTGTGTGTCAGAGAGGTATGTGTGTGTTGGTGTGGGTGTGTGTAAGGAATGTGAGAATGTGTTTAAGTGAATTTCTATAGCACAGTTCATACATATTGGCCTTAAAGGGGCATTGGAAATGGTTAGTTGGACATTCCCACAGGCTGTGTGTTTGTATATTATTCTGTGTGTGAGAGTGTGTGTATTATTTTGTGTGTGTGTTTGTGTATTATACTTGTGTGTCTGTCTGGACAAACAATGTTGGTGTTGCAAATGGATTGGTCAGTGTGAGTTTTGAGGCTCTTTACGGAGCCCCACTGATTGCCATGGGGATTTCCTCTTGGCTAATTGGTTTGTCACGGTGACAACACCAGTAGAAGCTCTATCTGTTTTTCTCTGGCACTTATCTAGCAGACCTGGAAACTGCTCTGGACACCAAGAATCATAATGGCTGCCATGGCTCAAACTTTATACTTAATGTGGTTGTCCTGAGAAAGCTTTCACAGCCTTCTTTTTTTCTTCTACTTTTCCTTCTTCTTCATTTCTTTCCCTTCTTCACTGGGCCTTCTCTCCCTCACTATTTTCTCATCTCTCTGTTTATCTCTCTCTCGCTCTCTCTCTCTCTCTCTCTCTCTCTCTCACCTCCACCCCTCTGTCTCTTTTTCTTTCTCTCTCATACTCTCTGTCCCTCTTCCCCCCTCTCCTTTTTCTGTCTCTCTCTCTCCTTTTGTTCCTCTCCCTCTTTCTCTGTCTCTGTCCCCCCATCCCTCTCCTCCCTGTCTCTCCTCTGTGAGAGGCTGATTGAGCTGTTCTGCGGAGCTTAGCAGTGCTAGCAGTCTGTGTATGTGCTACTGAAAGAATGTGTCCAAATCAGGCCCTGACAAATCTCTTCTGCTCCCCCTGTCCCTTCACCAAGGGCCTGGGGATTAACCGCTCATTTTAGCACTGCTGCCTTTTCACTTGCTCTTAAGAATTAGTTCCAAGTTGGCTTGTGTGTGTGTGTGTGTGTGTGTGTGTGTGTGTGTGTGTGTGTGTGTGTG